>NC_090656.1:46533744-46633744 GCF_040937935.1 Hyperolius riggenbachi
CTGTGCCCGTGCAGCTCTGTCTACGCTTTGCTTTGCTCACATTCCTGTCCGCAATAGCGCCCTGCAGATGGGAACGTGAACAAGGCTGCGGAGGCGCAGTGCCCATCAACTTACAAGTCAACCTAAGCGAAACTAGTTAGCAGTGGGAGAACGGAGCATTGTGGAGGACGGGTGCGGGACAGGATGGCTGCAAGGGGCTGGCAGAAGCCCCAGGTAAGTGAAATTCTTTGTTTTTTTTTATTTAATTTCAGTTCTGCTTTAAAAGGAAATGAATATGGTTGCCTCCATATCCCTCTCAGTTCAGGTGTCCTTTAATAAATGGTGTCCTCACCTGAGTCATATCAACATAAAGAGTGGATTGCTGAAAGGGTACTAAATATTGATCTATTTAAAAAAAAAAAAAAGTCTCACTGTGTATTGCACATGGCTACCTTCATAGAACTGCTTATTTACTGATTTTTCAGGGAACCCCACAAAGTTCAGGTATAGCCCAGGGAGAAGGTTGAAAACTGCCACCTAATAGCAGTGTGCGTGTGCACCAAATTTACTAGTTTGCTCACGTCCCCAAGAGTTCTTTAGCCTTAATCAACTACTCCAGAGATGGGTTAAGGAGAAATTGAGGTGTGTTAGAGGGGACAGGGAATGCGGACATATAGGACATAAATCGTATATCTTAAAGTTACCAACCCAATAGATTCCTTAACCAAAGTTTATAAGACTATCAATAAAGATTCCTAAGGACAAGAAGTGTACAAGATTAAGGAGAAATTGAGCCCTGACAAGGCAACAACTTGACACCTTTTAGGTAAGGTGACATGGTGACAGGCTTAGAGGTGACCTGGATCAGTCCCAGTGCCCCGTCACCACAATATATACTGCCATCTGCAATCAGCAAACGGAACAGGTCCACGATACCTCACTGGTTACACTGGAATACATCACAAGGTAAACAAGAAACATTCCCGAACAGAAGCAGATGCCCTCACAGTATGAATGTGCACATAGACAGAAAGCCTCCTCCCAGATACACCAGGCAAGCAACAGCTTTGCCAGCCACGTGAAACACTTGCGTAATACATATATTGTGCCTCTCTATATTCACTTTGCAAACATGTGGCTCTTGTTACCCACCTTTCAACCACACAAGATTCTCTATCTTCAACATTTCACGTCAGGATTTTGTATCAAAAGTCCCAAACCAAACATAATTGAGTAATATAACGTTAAGGGAGGCATTCATCAAAGACTGCATTTTGAATATTACTGGAGAGCAGTAGGAAGTCTTGTTTGGTCGGTCCGTGCCACTAATTCATCAAACAGCAAGAACGTCTCAGCACTTTGATGAAGTCAAGCCACAGAATAACATAGCAGGATGTAACATCAGCTGTCAGAAGTGCAACAACAAGCTTTGATGAGAGATGTAGCAATTTCCTTCATATAAGGAGTATTTTAGACAGTGTAAGGGTACACATGAAACAGCCAACCAATTTACCTAGAGGTAGGTAAGCACGCTCAATTAACGGTGCCCTTAAAGATTGCTGATTGATTGTTAGGGTGACATTTCTGGAAATAAGCACTGTATAGACACACTGTTCAGCTATAGCCAGAGAGGGAGGAAGGACAAGGGGCATCCTGTGGCACAGGGGTTATAAGAAAACTGCATTAGCTTATTTAGCCATTTGCTATGGGAGAACACGAAGCAATGTCATGGAGCAGCCGTACAGATGCTAGATTCTTGGCCAAGATGTTCTAGAGCAATATTCTCAGTCACATGTTCTACAGCAGGTGTACAAAGCTTAAGGCCCTGTTTCCACTGTGTGCTGATATACATCTCCAAAACTGATGCAATTACACTGCTAAATCCCCCAGGGGTGCCAAAGCGCTGCATTACTGCCAATATTCTACAAAGGCCACTCTCAGATGGTCACCTGAACTGCACGCTTCTCACCTGTCACGTCTGAGCACAACTGCAGACACACTCGGATGTGACTCCATGGTGTTGCTGCCTCTCCACCACCCAACCAAGCGCTAACAAGTGTATGGCAGGTGCATGTGAGCAGCTTATGGGCAGTGAATTCAATGCCTTAAGCTGCCCGTATGAAAGAGCCCTAAGGCTTTAACCTGCACTAATTCTACCCCTTGCTAATCACTAATCTAGCCCCTATGGATAACACTAACCATACCTTTTTAACGTGATATGGGCTCTGGCTTTTGCCAGCACTGAAATTACACCCTGGGCAATAATATAGCTGCAACAAACATGGCAATCCATTGCGGTGTGGAAATTACCAGGCACTGTGCGGAACCCAAATTACCTGCTTCGAATGAAAAAATATTCATAAGCTCAGAATGGTTTATAATTTATGTGAGTGGAGCACGAGGGGGGAAACTGACAAGTAAACAAGCAAAGCAGCTTCAGCCAAATTAACAATGCTTTGCGTGTCTGTCTTAATACCAATGCTGACTCCTGTGTAGCACTGATGGTGTCTACAGTGGGTATGTGGGCATCAGAACTAGGCCATGGAACAGTGAAAGGTGGCCTGGTCTGATGAATCATGTTTTCTTTGGCTTACAAATTCCCCAGATCTGATCAAGCTCTTGTGCTATGTGCTGGAAAAATACATCTGATCCATGGATGCCCCACACTTACAGGATCTGCTGTTAGGGTGTCGGATACCACAGGAAGCCTTCAGAGATCTTGTGGCACAAGGGAGATGGTGGCACAAGATGTTTTGGTGGGAGATGGTGGCACAAGATGTTTTGGTGGGAGATGGTGGCACAAGATGTTTTGGTGGGAGATGGTGGCACAAGATGTTTTGATGGGAGATGGTGGCACAAGATGTTTTGATGGGAGATGGTGGCACAAGATGTTTTGGTGGGAGATGGTGGCACAAGATGTTTTGGTGGGAGATGGTGGCACAAGATGTTTTGGTGGGAGATGGTGGCACAAGATGTTTTGATGGGAGATGGTGGCACAAGATGTTTTGGTGGGAGATGGTGGCACAAAATGTTTTGGTGGGAGATGGTGGCACAAAATGTTTTGGTGGGAGATGGTGGCACAAGATGTTTTGGTGGGAGATGGTGGCACAAGATGTTTTGGTGGGAGATGGTGGCACAAGATGTTTTGGTGGGAGATGGTGGCACAAGACGTTTTGGTGGGAGATGGTGGCACAAGACGTTTTGGTGGGAGATGGTGGCACAAGACGTTTTGGTGGGAGATGGTGGCACAAGACGTTTTGGTGGGAGATGGTGGCACAAGACGTTTTGGTGGGAGATGGTGGCACAAGACGTTTTGGTGGGAGATGGTGGCACAAGACGTTTTGGTGGGAGATGGTGGCACAAGACGTTTTGGTGGGAGATGGTGGCACAAGACGTTTTGGTGGGAGATGGTGGCACAAGGTGTTTTGGTTGGAGATGGTGGCACAAGATGTTTTGGTGGCACAAGGGAGATCTACACAGAGGGTTTTGAGTTTTGGCTGATCATTATATGTACCATCACTACAAATTGTTTCTAGGCTTCCCTTGATTGTCCTTTGCCATACCAACTATTGTCTTTTTTTGTCACTAAACAGGAGTTATGTAAGATAGTTAAGTAATGTGATAAGGAATTACCTGCAGTATTTCAGCCATTGACGTATTGCATTGGTGAGAATAGCTGAAAAGCCAGCAACAAACAAAAATCTAATGTCCGTGGAAAAAAAAATTCTATCTATAGGAGCCGGCTTTGTCATCATTAAGGTCCCTCTGTGAGCAGGTGGAGCAGCATGTTTACACTTCTCCACTACTTGAGCTTAAACAGAGAGTGCATTGTGGTCTGTCATCCATCACCTTTATTGTCAGCGGAGGTCAGGTACTCCTAACCCTAAGCGACCTCCAGTCCTCACAGCCAGAGAAGGGCAGAGTGTGTAAAGTGATGGCTGGGCTTTCAGACACAGTCTTTTCTCTGGAAACAAAGAACTGGAGAAAGGTAAACAGTGTGCTGGACTTAACAACTGTTTGGGTACTAAATCTGGAATTTTATAGGTGCCTGCTAGCTTAGTAAAAGCTTGTTATTGACCCGGACTTGTAGATCAACAAGTACTTTCTGAAGGTGCAGCAGCACGCATTCCACTCAGGATCACATGAGATTGGTCATACACACATAGGAATACCCAGACAGCTCATGGTGACCCAGAACCAACTGAAAGGCATAAAGGGTTAAAAGAGACCAGAAAACACTCTGTTAAAAAGCAATGTGAAACAGAAGGTATTTGCCAAAATGTTAGCTGTAAGTGAGCGATATCGGGACGACCAATGAACGCAACGAAACCCCTGACACTGTCCCCTCAATGTTCAATGCACTATAAGTTACCTGTCCGCCTCCGACATCCATACACGCACGCCATGTTTGTCGGCATACCCGTGGGAGCATGTGTGACATCACACACACGCCCACGTTACTCCAGCAACCATGTGGGGTGTGTGTATGGATGGAGGCCGCGAACAGATAATGTATGGTTCACTGGACACCGGTAGCACGTTGGACATTAGGGGGACAGTGTCGGGTCGGTGAGGTGGCGGATGCAGCGTCACAAGGCCGCTTTTTGATCGATTGCAGCATGAAATTGATTGGGAATGGGCCTGTGGTGTATGGGCGGGCTACAGAGCTCTCTCCAATCAGATTAGATCAGAGAGAGAACAGTCTCTTGGTCGATCATACATGCTCTAATGTAATGGCACCTTAAGTAAACATAATCTGCATTGTCTACCCAGAAATGATTAGTAGCCTGAACCTGACAGCCAGGCAACCAGCATTTCTTGAAAGAGCATGAAGTTGGCAGCTTCTGCATACCCCCACCCCGTCTCATAGGTTTCCTGTACGGGAATCCCAGTAGCATGTCTGTTATTGTGAACAGCAGTATAGGAGGCTCATCCACCAAGCCAGCTCTGCCTACCTACAAAACTCATCAATCTGCCCACTGTCTGGCTGAATTGTGTGCGTGTCAGCAGAGCCGCCATCTTCGCATGCATAGACACCATCTGTCTGCACACGTGTCACCAATGTGCAGCAGCATATGCAAGCTCTGCAACACGCTATGCTTGGCCATTGTAACGATTCCCAATATAACACATGCCATGTGAACAATGCAAACAACTTAGGATGTGCTTTTCCAGGCCTGACCTCAGCATTTGTCGGCACCTGGCGACCAAGTACAAATAAAATATGTTTTACTGCTAATTAATAAATGTCATTAGTATAAGTCATTTAAAGGAAAATTTCTTTATCACCATTTTTAAATCTAAACCTTACATTCTCAAAATTATGTTATTTAGAATAGATTAAATTACCTACATTTGACTCGATAGGAGAATGAAGTAATTTTGCCTAGCAAAATTAAGCCCCATTTACACTGGGGTGCTTTTTGCCGTTGATTCGCTCTTTGCTGATTGACTATGGAATTACACTCACTGCAGCGATTGCGATTATCGACGATCAAAATATGCTGCATGCAGCATTTTCCCAGCGATTGCTTCGTGATTCTCATTCACTAGAATGATTATTATTACGAGAATCGCAAGACACATTAGCCAAAAAAGTAACACCTAGCAATTGCGATTTGCGTTTACAAGTGTCAGCGGGGATCTTAGGCTTACATGATCATAATCAGTCTGCTGCTTTGCGCAGTGTTTTCATGGCAATACAGACAGTCCCCTACTTATAAATTACGTTACAATGTTTACATCCCCCCGGACCCTGTGTGGTAAGGGGATTGGTGCAGAGGGACTGGCAGTCCGTCAGCAATAGAGGATGGCAGTGAGCAGGGCGAGAGATGCATATTCTCGCAGGTATTTTGACACTGATTGCATTGTTTGATTCCCAGCAAGCATTTTTTTTTAATTCCAAGGTTAATTTGCATAACAAACGGCTGTTTGATTGTCTGGTATGAGATTGTTAACAAGATGTTATTTATTGCATGTCTTTTCACTGGTGAGGTTGTATATGTTTTTTCTGTCTGTGCCTTGACAAAGGGGACCCCTAAAGGCCCCGAAACGATCGTCAGCCAAAATGGTCAGATGAACATTGCATGTGTGTAATGGAACAATAAAAACTATTTGCTTCACTAAGACTGTGTGCGGACCCCTCCTTTGGATACTTATAAATTACGTTACAATGTTTCCGAGATACAAACAACGTTGTCTTGATGTACAAAACATACAAATTAATGTTTTTATTATATATTTACTGTATGTTGTTAAATGTTACAGTATTATATAAACTATTAAAATGAGTTTAAAACACGGTAAAAACACATTGAAAACAACCGAAAACATATTGTTTTACTATATGTCTAAATAGTAAATAATTTATCCACACTTCACTATATTTAACACAGGACTCAACTTACAAACAATCTCCTGGAATGGAACCGGTTGGTTTGTTTGTTTGTAAGTAGGTAGCCACCTGTATGGTGACTCATTGCGGACATAAACTTTGGTTTTCATATTGTAAATAATAAGCATGCTTGCAATATAATTTAAGATGCGTGTTTTATATATATATTTATATATATATATATATATATATATATATATATATACATATATATATTTATATATGTATATATATATATATATATATATATATATATATATATATATATATATATATATATATATATATATATGCATTTTCTATTAATTGCAATTATAAAACATGACCATGAACAAAGAAAAATTGTAAATCAACATAAGCGCTGAGACCCACTAGGAGTGCTTCTCACCGGTGATCGAAAAATTCACTAGAACAACGGAACCCTATAAATGTGATTCCACGACGCTAATCGGCAGCACTTGATTAGCGCTTTGCAAATAGCGATCATCCTGCAGCATTTTCAGAGTGATCGCGTCTGAAGGAATGCAGGAAGAAATCGCATCCCTTCAGAGAATATCGCTGGGAAAATAAGAGAAAGGAATGACAACGCTAGCGTTTGGGAGTGTACTTTGCGATTTCTAGCACGCCCCAGCCCTTACACACGTTTCTAAAACAAAACCTAAATTGAGATTATGTAATTAGCTATCTGTATTTGCAAGGCTCCCCCTATTCTCACCTGCATATTGCATCACAGATGCTGGGTTGCCTCTGCCATACAGGAAGTGAAAGCTAGTACTTGATAAGCAGGCTAGCGCTATGTGAAGTCCCATCAGGCATCAGTTTTCAGAAAAATGCTTGCTTTGCACATTCAGAATCATAGAGATCAGCTTAGTGATACCAGCAGGGGTGAAGAGAGAGAGGAGTAAGTAATCACATCATTTATCCACCACAGAGAGAAACCGCCCATGGGTGACATGTCTGCAGTTAATGCCAAATGTGCACAAGATACTCCCTTTGACGAGAAACACTTTCTGGACGTCTTACCACACTGTTTACAATATACTGTTTGTCTTATTTATGTGGCATACAAGTTTTGTCTTGTTTATGGGACTTACACTGATCAGCCAAACATTACAAACACCTGTCTAATATTGTGTAGGTCCCACTGAGCAAAGTGCCACCATAACAGCTCTGCCCTGCTGAGACATGGACTCCACAACTTCTGAAGATGACCTTTGGTATCTGCCACTTTGGTAGACTCTTTGTGTGCTCTGCCATTAGGGAATACAGTTGCCATGAAGGGATGTACATGGGCTGCAATAATCTTTAGGTTGTTGGTACGTGTCAAAGTTATATCCACATGATTTTAAAGAAAATTAAATTCACCATTTGCCACTCTGCGGCAAAATGAATGGGATTAAAACAAGTGTGCTCCCAGCCTTAATGTTATAGGATAAATAATGTATAACACAACCTTTGTCACCATAAAAATTGGGCCCATACAGGGTAAATGTTTTGGCTCCCCCTGGAGTCCAACGCACAGAACTAGTGCTTCCATAGTGACAAACTGGTACTGAGCAATCGCCCAGGACCCGTGAGCTGGCTGCCAATGCCCCATCCCCCCCCCCCTTTGTGTATAGTGGTTTCCAGGGCCCTTGAATAGAATACAGCGACAGAACTACTCACATTACTGGCTTGTGCGATCCTCTATCACTGTGTTTGCTTCCTGTCTTCATCCCAGCTGGCAGGATCTTTTTAGTGTCCCAACTGCAAGTTATTTGAGTTACATGCACTGTGTCACTGAAAAGAGGTGTCAGCGGAGATGAAGACGGAGAGCACACAAACTGATGGGGGAGCATGCCGGATGGATTGGCGAGTCCCTCCACCGGGACCTTTATAGGAGGAGGGGGGAGACCTGGGGGGGTCCCCTAGCAGACTCTGGTTTAGAAACAAAGGTGCCTAATGCCAGGAGGAGAAGGGGTGGGTGTGGAACCAATGTTGTTGCCCAGGGCCCCATTGAGCCTAGAACCCCTTCTGCCCATGCAAGGTAAAATTCTGAGTCTCCTTACTTGGACCATCTACTAGACTACCTCCTGTGGTAGCTGTGCACTAGCTAAAGAAGATCATACTGTCTACATACCACACAAAGCATCCCCCCCCCCTTCACGTTTCTCATGAGGGCCCGTTTCCACTATCGCAGTTTCCGCCGCGATTCCGCAGAGTTTCCCCGCACATGAATTGCACGGGGAAACACGCCGCACTAGTGGAAACGAGCCCTAACTAGTACTGATTGGTTCAGCACTGCCATAGTTATCTTACCTCCCCTCCCCCATTGCCACCTGCCATCTCACAGCTCTTATTTCCAGACAAAGTGGAGTGTGAGGCCTATTTGCACTTGGCTAGTAACTAACTGTGTTAAGCGGACCCAAACCAAATTTTTTTTTTAATTCAAAATATTTATTTGCACCACTCTGACACATACAAAGATAAATAAACACTCCTTCAAGCCTATGAGCATTTCAGTGCATGCTTTTCAGCCTTCTCTTTTCATAACTAGGGTTACACAGGGGGCAGCCATTAGCAATTCCTCCATTGCTGGACACCACCTACTCCACCAGTCTGCCGGATTCTGTCCCGGCAATATGAAAGAAAGGGAGGGGTTCCTCCAATAAATGTAAAATATTTTATATTTGTCATCATGCAGCTGAAAAAAGACTGCTATTTATTATTATAATTTAGAAAATAGATTTTTTTTGGAATCTTCTATTTTTAATTTGGGTCCACTTTAAGCTAGGCTTGTACAGGTAGATTTTGGTCCAGTATGCAAAGCTGATCAATCTCTCCCCAATCAGGGTCGCAAAAATTGATACATGTGTGCTGTGCCTGGCATCAGAATATTATTGGAACACAACCCCATTGCATTCAGTACAGTTAGCTAAGTATTTCAAAGTCAGAATAAAAGGACAGACTGCAGTTAGAAAAATGGAATGCCAAGAAAAATATGTCAGATGGAAATAGAAACGGCTCTGTAAGATCCAATTCAAAATTCAAGGTCTCCATTTAAAAATCTATTTAAAGTCCATTAGAAACACACATTTACACATAAAATACAACTGCCATGCAACAATTATTAAAAATGTTCATTTTTAACAAAAGCGAAGTTTACGTTATTCACCAATAAAATGGAACAATACAAAATAAAAAAACACTAGAAAAATATTTCCAAGAACAACAATTTCAGGGTGTTCCCACACATCTAGTTGTAAAGGCGCATGTCCAGATGTTAATATGGATATGGGTTTAAACAGAAGCCCCCACCGTATCCATTACCCTTTCAAGACTTAAAAGAATTAACACTTTTCTCCAACATTAACATGCAGTACTGAAAAACAGCACTAAGCATACCGCGCTCTCAGCTTGCGGGAGGGAGAAGAGAGAACGCCTTTCTCCCAGCTTCCTCTTCAGCAAACGGAATCGCAGTAACTTCAAAGTTCGCCCAATGTTTTTTGAGGCAGCCACCCAGAATGTACAAAAACTCAGCCAAATCTGCAGTGCATCAGGGTGCACCTGGAAGTCGTTAAGGACTGAATTTGGATGGCTCTGAGTAAAAGGAATAGCTGTTCACCCTTGAACATTGACACCCTACTTACTATTAGGACAACCTTGAGCCAAATGTGTTCAAAATGAAGACTGCCGAACAAACAAACACTCTGCGGATGCTTTGTACCACTGCCCTAGGCAGCGCTGTCACTTTGAAATGGTAAATACAAGTGCTAGGTCACTGGGAGTGTAGCCGGGGAGTCCTCAGTGTTAAGAACACAGAGCTGATGGAGGAATTTTTACCAAAGCTTTAAAGAGCTGTTCAATAAAACAAGATTTATTTGTGTAATTGCTTTACATGGGATCCAGGACAGAGAGTTCTGCACTTGTCAGGCCGCATGTTCCTTTACTGTCATATGCTTCCTATTTGCCTCTTACTAGTACTAAAGAATGTAAGGAGAAACTTGGGTCATTCTTGCCATGAGGTGAGGTGAATTCTGCCTCAGGTGACACTCATGAGGTGGCTTGGGACAAAGTTCTCCTCAGAGAGATAGTTATATCCATAGTAACTATAGTGGGTGTTCACGACTGTTCTGCCTACACCGATCAGCAAACTAAAGGTACCCATATACTCACTGATTTTTCTATTTGATTCCTTGCAGATTACATTTATTTTCAGGGAATCAAATCGGCCAAAATGTCTGAGCAATCAAATTTTAATCGAGGTTGACTAAAATTCAGTTGAAAGTATCAGTTGGACAGGACGGAAATCTCGGGTGATTGGGGGTTGGCCAGGAGCTGTAACCGATCAATAGAGATGGCTCGAACCTCCGATTTTCGGTTCGCAAACCTCAAACTCGAACTTCCGAAAAAGTTTGCGAACCTGCAACCTTTTTGAACCTCAATAGACTTCAATGGGCAGGCGAACTTGAAAAACTACAAACACTGTTTCTGGCCACAGAAGTGATGGAAAAGATGTTTCAAAGGGTCCTGGAAGGGAACATGGCGGAGTAGGATACATGCCAAAAGTCCAAGGGAAAAATTTTCCCTTGGAGATTTGATGCACAGCAGGGTTATAATCCCTAAAAGGCAGAAATCGCATTGCTAAATTGGAGGTCTAAAGTGCTTCAAAACATCGTGCGTGTGTATACATGGATCAGGAGTTAGTGTAAGTAGTGTACTGCTTCACACTGACAGACCAAACTTACTGTGTAACGCCTCGCAAACAGCTGTTTGTGTAGTGATGGCCATGCTGGACTGGTGCGCACGATGGCGAGAGTGCAGGCGATGGCGGTTTTCAAGCCCATATGGTCAGGCTGAAGTAGCTCAATGACAGAACAACTGTCCACAATGAAGCAACGACCTTATCATCTTGGGTCAGGTGTGCCCCCAACACACTCATATAGCCGGTCATTGCTTCATTGTGATACGCAAGCCCCTTCACCGCGGCAAGGTAATGATCACGAAGGGGAATTGACACATGTACATGCCTTTTGTTTTGTTGTTGCAGCCGCAGTTCAGCCAGAAAAACTAGGCATGTACACGCACCAGAAAAGTTATTATAATGTTTGGTAGCAGCCGCTGCTAGCAGCAGCGGCCATAAAAATTCAGGAATCCACCTGGAGTCCTGGACCCTGTTGGTAGTGGCGGGGAAGGCAGTCACGTGGCCTGCAGGCAGAGATGCTGTGTGGGGACTGACTTAGTCCTGGGGCAGGCAGCAGCATCCGGCAGGCAGAGATGCTGTGTGGGGACTGACTTAGTCTTGGGGCAGGCAGTCACACGGCATGCAGGCAGAGATGCTGTGTGTGGGGACTGACTTAGTCTTCGGGCAGGCAGTAGCCCTCCGGGATCCATGCTTCATTCATTTTGATAAGGGTGAGGTACTGAACACTTTTTTGACCTGACTGCTGGTGGTATAATACAAAGTGCAGTCACACAGAGGCAGTGAAAGGTATGCACTGAATGTGCTGAGCCTGGCACAGTACAGCAATTAGCAAGGGCCAGCTGCGACAAACAGGGCTGTATATGCAGTGTCAGTGGCACACACAAAAAAACACATCAAAAGAACATAAGCTCTCAAAAGAGCAGTTTTGGTGCTTTTCATCGACAAATATCAGCAAGGAGCAAGCTAACAGACCTCCTAACTATCGCTTTGCCTATCTCTCCAATGTCTCTCCCTTCTCTCACTAAAACAGCAGCACACAGAGTGAGAACATGGCTGACGTTGCTGCCTTTTATAAGGGGGAGGGGAGCTCCAGGAAGGAGTGCAGCCTGATTGGCTGCCATGTGTCTGCTGACTGTGATGTCGAGGGTCAAAGTTTAGCCCAATGATGTAGTATAGGGGGCGGGTCGAACCTATTGAAAATTGATGTACTGTGTTTCAGAGAGGAATTAATTGTTTTGCCACATTGGGTGGCAATTTATAATTGTATGGCCAGCTTAAAGGTGCCCATACATCAGATAATGTATGGGTAGACCGACCAAGAGAGATCTAATCTGATCATAGAGACAGCTGTCACTAGCCCATACAACACAGGCCGATTCCAGCATGAAATCTCTTGGGAATCGGCCTTGTGACGCCGCATCTGCCGTTTCGCCAACCCCTTCATTTCCCCTGCGCTGTTTCCCAAAGTAAAATTTCACCCCCGGCGCCATATACTTTACCTGTCTGTCACTGGCTCTTAACTTCATCTGCATACATGCGCCCCGTGTGGTTTCCAACATATACGTGGGCACGTGAGTGATGCTACACATGCGCTCACATAAAATATACAGCATGGGGGGGGGGGGGCATTTTACATTGGGTGGACAGTGCTAGGGGTTCCATCACGTTTGCCGCTCGTCTCCAAATCGCATATCGATACTACTATGCACGTGATTTAGCAAGTCGGCTCTGCATCTTGCAGCATGCCCGATCAATTCAGCCTGAAATTAGTTGAATTGTCGATCAGTCATGCTCTTGGCAGCGCCGATTTTCATCTGATGATAATCGAATCAGATGGTCAATCAGCCTAATGTATGGCCAGTGCTGTCCTGTGTCTGTATACAGTATATCTGTGCAGTTAAGACCAAGGTGGTAAACTATTTACTATGCCTCCTACCTAGTAATGAATGCATCTGAATTGAAGGGCTGTAGTATCACTTGGAAGACAAGCCCATCATGCCCGTAGACCATAACCCAGTGAGTTCCTGCAAGTTTGCGTTTAGATTTCTTGAACTATCTCGTCTTACCTTATAAGAAGTAACTGATTTAAAACACGTTAAGAACATCTCTAAACTCCAGCAATTCCTATCCACCGATTTCCTGCAAGGGACAATGGCTGCACACATCCTTCCATGGTGACATTAAATATGACAAGGTTATCATTTAATATACTATCGCTCAAGAGTTGATTTATAGACCCTTGCATGCTCTCCTTTCTTGTACGCCACAGTTTTCTCAATTCAGAAACATTCTTTTGAAATTTTATAACTTTAGAATGAGAATGTGAAGGATCTGATTTTAATGAAAGAGATATGACTATTAATAAAGACCTATTCTGCTTTAGATACACCAGCCATAAATCTCCAGACGTTTTACTAGCTCGTCATGCCCTTTTAAGCAATTTGCTTTTGCAGATATCAGATATATTGTACTTTAATGAAAATGTGCCCTAGTCTATTTCCTATTTTCTATTTTATCTGTCAGAACCATATGTTTGGCCAAGAAATAGACAATGGGTGTGTCAGTAATGGGAGTGGGGTCAATCTAGGGCTGGTAGGATGGTAAAAAGTCAAGTAAATTGGTTTACAAGAACAACATGACTAAAAGTTCCAAACAAATTCATGTTGGTTATAGTATAATTTAGAGAACGATGATGGAACTGTGTGATAAAGTTATAAGTCCCACCCACTGAGTCACATGATATCATAGAATACATAGGTCAAACAGGCTGCAGTCTTTTTTTAGCCACCCATGATTTTAAAAAGTTATCTCCAGTATGAGGTTGAAGAGGTAAGCGCTTCCTATGCTAGGACGGAACCAGACCTATTCTGGAGAACATTCAAAGGACACAGGTAGGTGGAACAGGAGCTCAGACCTCAGCCTGCAGCATTTCAATAGAACAATACAGCCCAAGAATCTCCCAGACAAAGTCTGATGCTGGGCATACACGACATGGTTTTGCCGCTCGCTTCTCCCGCCCGATTGATTCCTCCCTCGATTCTGCACTCGTTTTACTTATCTTTTTCCATTGTGTTCAATGTGGAATCGAGCACGGAAACGATCGGGCGGGAGATCGGACATGTTGGAAATTATCTATCGAGCCATCTAAATGGCTCAGAATCGAGCCATGTATTCCCAGCATTACAAGGAGATACCAAATCACAAGGCCTGATTTATCAAGGCTGGTCCCAAAAACACTTGAGTGGAGCAATGACTCAGGAACGTACCAGATTTCAGCTATTAAATGTAACTCAGATTCTGATTGGTTGCTCTGAGCAACTGCTCCATTTTGGTCCGGTTTTCTTAAAAAAGAACTTGATACATTTGCCACTGACTTATACAACAAATTACACTATCTGGACTTGATACAGCTAGCACTGCAAGTGTTGTAGCAAGCATTAGTGCAGAGCCTTGAAACCAGGGAAATCGAACTCCCAATCCTCAAGAGTCAAAGTCCTCACACCTTTTTGGCACAGCTCAAATTCATTGATGGGGCTGAATCAGGAAAGGTGTGAACACATTACTCCATTTCTCAGTCCGTCTTAAACACTGCCATGTATAGGTCTCTGAGACCTGGAATAGGACACCTGTGCCTTAAAGAAACAAATCCAAGACAGACATTAAACCAGTAGCCAGAGAGATCCAGGACAATGATAAGGAGTCAGAAGTCAGTAATAAAGAGCAGATAACCTTGTACAGTAACGGTTTTATGGCACACAAATGGGAACCATTTTGGAAAGATGCACATGTAGTTCTCTGATTAACAACGAGACAACTACAACAACGCTACAGAACATAAATAGTATAGCAAACCTGTCCTAGATGAAATATGTGTGTGTGTGTGTGTGTGTGTGTGTGTGTGTGTGTGCGTGCGTGCGTGCGTGCGTGCGTGCGTGCGTGCGTGCGTGCGTGCGTGCGTGTGTGTGTATTTATGTGTCGGTGATTGGGGAAGGGAAGCAAGACTTCCCCAAACCAAACGCAGTGCCTGTAATAAATGGACATGACTCCGATCAGGGGCCATGATCATTCTTAATACTGTAACAAATGTTATGTGAAAAAAATAAACACTTCCTGGTAATTCAGGATTGTTTTTCTATTGCCATAGGGAAAACCTACCAAGTTACATACACCACAAATTTTTAATAAAATAATAAAATGAATACCTTCCAAAGCCCTTATTTATAGTAGCATTACTTATTTTAAATCTATAGGGGATGGAAATTGAAAAATGTATTTTTTTTTTCTTCTTGTATTTGCCTATAAAATACATAGAAAATAATGTAATTACTGAAAACAAGTATCACCCACAAAAAGCCTAATTTGTGGCGAAAAACAAGATATAGATCAAGTGTGAGAAGCAGTAATAAAGTTATGGCCAAATGAATGAACGGAAGTAGTGGAAAAGCAATAGTGGTTGCAGAGGTCTCGTCTGCATCGGGGCCCTCAGGTCCTGTAGGGCCCACCCCCAACTGCAGTATTAGCTCTTCATTGGACCTGTGCTGGAAATTAATCACTAATCTTGATGATCTGAGTAGTAGTATTCCTAAACAAACCATCCCCTTCTTGCACCTCTGACACTGTAGTTGTCATTGGCAGGTTTTGGTGCGCCGTATCAATTGTAATGTATAGAATGCTGGGGGGGGGGGGGGGGGGGACAAATAAAACTCACACTGGAGCCCATAGCTCCTTAGCTATGCCACTGAATGTAAGTAGCACTGACAGGTGAAAATGGCTTTAAAGAGAATCTGTACCTAATATCCATGTCTGGGGCCCAAAATCTATAAATACTGGTAACTTGGGTTGGGGTGGGTGGGAGGGTAGTCTATATTAACAATTTAACTTAATAAAGTAACTTCCAACTGCCAGTTACTTGTTTAGTCCAGGTGTTGCCAAAAAATGTTTCCTAACGTTTACTAAACAACTTCTTAAGTCCTGACCAATAAGAACAGAAGAAGTTGCTCAGTACGTACGATGAAACATCTTGTGGCACACAGCAAAGTGTCCTGCTGAAGCTGCCTTATTTTCTTAGTCAACTAGGCTTTTTGTAGTCATTTTAAACATTAACACCACTGTAAAATCTTACAATTTGTAGTTTCATGTTATTACCCCCATGTAGTTTTATGCAAGAATTTCCATACAATACTATACATTTTATTGCAAGGTCTTGCACAGGCCTATGCTTGCGTCTTATCGCTCCCACGCTGCATAGGCAGCTCTGTATATAACATCTGTCCACGAAGGTTCACTTGATCGCCTGGATGAAAGATAGGTGTTAACAGCATCTTCTTAATCTACTTTTTGGCTCAGCCTTAGTTTCTAACACTATCTGATGAGATGTAGAATGCAGGTTTTTAATTGAGCCCAGAGGCGGAGGAGCCTGGGAGAACAACTGCAGAATGAGCAGAGAGAGATGCAGCTGGGCATGGGATGGTGTGCAGCGTGCTGGAACAGCCTTGTCAGCACCTGGGTGCCATTAACACAGGCCTGAAAACAGATCTCTGTATAGGGCGCACCCGCACATGTGTATACGTTCACAGACAAAAACGTTAAATGGTCAAATCATCTATCAGGAAAGAAGTAGGCCAGTAAATATAGCAGAATCAGCAGGGGTGACTGAATTGGATCGAGTGGACCAATTTTCGTCCTTGAAAGTTTGCAGCTACTAGTCCATTTTCATGATCTACATACTGCAAAAGTACTGGTGAATTACAATGTCTGGAGAGGTGGCATTACATGAGCCCCTCACTCTCACCCTATACCCTAGCCCTACAAGTCTAAACCAACAGTGACAGTTCACATCGTTGTGGTTCACCACTAAAAACAAAAGTCCGGTTGGTTCCAATCTTAAAGAGACACTGTAACATCAAAATGTTCCCCTGGGGGGTACTCACCTTGGGAGGGGAAAGCCTCAGGGTCCCAATGAGGCTTCCCACGCCGTCCTATGTCCCACAGGGTTCTCGCTGCAGCCCTCCAAACAGCGGCCCGACAAATCCATCAGCTTGTTCAAAATTTACCTTCCCAGCTCCTGCGCAGGCGATGTGGCAGCTCTCGGCTCCGAAGTAGACGGAAATACCCGATTGCCGTCGGGTCTGCTCTACTGCGCAGGCGCAAGTCTCCGGCGCCTGCGCAGTAGAGCAGACCCGACGGCAATCGGGTATTTCCGCCTATTTCGGAGCCGAGAGCTGCCACATCGCCTGCGCAGGAGCCGGGAAGGTAAATATTTACATAGCTGCTGTTCGGAGGGCTGCAGCAAGACCCCCGAGGGACGGAGGACGGCGTGGGAAGCCTCATTGGGACCCTGAGGCTTCCCCCTGCCGAGGTGAGTAACCCCCAGGGGAACTTTTTAATGTTACAGGTTTTCTTTAAAAGGATAAGAAAGGTGAGAAATTAAATGTAGCTTTACTTACCTGGAGGTGCTTCTAGCCCCTAGAAGTCATTTGGATCCCTTGCCGCAGCTCCAGTCTTCTCCAAGGTCCCGATGGCAGCCTCTAAGGATCGCTGACCCCCAATGGGTCGGGGTCTTGTATAAATGCGCAACCTTGTGAGTGCTCGCTCATGCAAGAGTGCACCTACATCATCGCAAGGGTACTGCACAGGCACAGACAGTACAGCCCTAATAACATGGGCGCCTTCGGGCATGTGCACGCAGTGCCCACACATGTCCAGACGACTAGCTTTAAACACTGGAGGCCGAGTTCCATAGCACTACATGAAATGGGTATGTGCTACACACACATATACACACATATCTAGGCCAGATGCAGCGTGCAGGTGATCACTGCTACAACAAAAAGATCTTATCAAAAACTGTGTGTAAAACGTCTTAGCTCTTAATGGATACAATTAAAATAGTTATCAATCAACAATCAAATGAAAGTGTGGCCAGTATTCGGTTTGAGGGGACTGCAAAAGATACATTTCGCAAAAGCACAGTATGATGGGTGGAGATACAAAGGACCCACCTTACATTTAAACATGAAGCACCATTGATATTGCATCAACGACGTGATCATCGGCAGGGGACAAGGACAGTGACTCAGGACCAAAAACAATGCAGTGAAGTGCAAAGTGGTGTGCAAGCAACATAGCCCAAGTCAGCTCTGACTTGTAATACGTGCAATACAGCCCATGTCAGGTCTAGACAATGCTGCATGCACTACACTTTGTTGATATCAGGGTTGTATTGATATGTGTAGGCCAGTAAGGGTGGCTTGGAGGGCTGACATTGATCGCAATATTTTCTGACATGCTACTGGGTGATCACAAGCGCACATAAGAATGCATTCAGGACAATCTTGCAAGACCCTCTCAGACACTCCGAAGTTCTCTAAGTGGGCTATTAGTTACTTGACTCAATGTAAAATATCTTAGAAATATTCTCACACTATTACACAATACTAACCTTTTTTGTAGGAGAGCAATATTTCTAAAATATAAATTATTAAATACATATTAAAATATTTGGTAGCACTGACATTATTTCTGACTAGATGTACAGTGGGTAGGATATACTGTCTATCAGAGTTGTCCTAGCTGCATTACTAGGGTTGTTTCCTAACCTTACACTGCTAATGTAAACCATAGAGGAGATAAGAGACCGGGAGGAGCACCTGGCAGTGTAGAGAAGACACGGGAGGAGGTGCACCGGTGGACAGGTGAGTGAAATCATCCTAATTTGCCCAAAAATGTATCGAATTGGGAATTGTTTGTGGCATCAATTCCCAGCACATTCAATCAAATGATCAAATTGGCCAGATAACCATGAAAAAAAATCAACCAATGTATGACCACCTTAAAAAGAATCTGTAAAAAAGAAGAAAAGAAAAAAAGCCCCTTGGGAGGGGGAAGCTTAAGGATCCGAAGGCCTCGTTCAGACTATATGCGCTGCTGTGAGCATTTTGGCAGCGCTTATAGTGTGCGACATGCAAGAACGATAGAAGGGTATAGACAGCCCTTTTACCGTAGCCATCATATGCGATGCGCTATCGCACTGCTGCATGCATTTTAGGGAATCGCAGCACAGATCCCATTCACTGTAGTGAATGGGATCTGCAGCGCATAGTAGAGCAGATGGCATGCAATTTTATGTGATGCGTTCCGATCGCACAGCCATCTGTGCTAAATGATCTAAAGAGGCTTCCCCCGTCCTGCTCAGCCATCTGGACCCAGCGCTGGCTCCCCCGGACACAGAGCAGCAATAATATTTACAATTGCCACTTCGCACATGCGCAGTAGTGACTCTATAATTGGGCGTAAATTGCCAAGCCTGATTGGGTCCTCTCTACTGCAAAGGCACTCAGTAGAGGGGACCTGATTGGGCTCAGCTATTCCTGCCCGAGCGGAGAGCCGCTACTGCCCATGAGCACAGCCCAACAAGCACATCATGGGAGGGGGGGGGGCATTACTGAATCCCCGCTACGGAGGAGGAAGGGGGTAGTCTCACTAGGATCCCGAGGCTTCCCCATCTCGAGGTAAGTACCCCTCGGGACATTTTTTTGTTACAGATTCCCTTTAACAGAACTACAAAAAAATTTAAAAAAATCTGTAAATCTTTGCACAACCAAAACCTAGAGGCCAAACCACCATGCGGTAGAGCCTTCGTGCCAAATTTACACATGCTGCAACACCTCCAATTGTATGGAAAAGAAAGCCCCATCATTTTATGTGTAAAGATCTTTTGAGAAATCAGAGTAAAAAAAAAAAATAGCTTCTCTGAAGAGCAGCGAATCCGCGCCAGGAAAGGGCTCTACAGCCAAAAATTGTGTTTAGCTCAGGAAGACGTAGAGAAAGTCACATGGAGAAGCTACATTCACATACACAGAGACATGCACATAAAGCACATCTGGGAATAATCAGCTCTCTGAGAAAATGAATACTACTAGGTTTCATTTTATAGGACCTAGAGGAGCAGGAGACTATATTAAAATCTACAGCATAGAAGCAGCAGCATTTTTGCTAGCTGTAAGCTCGTAGGGCCGGGGAAACAGGGAATCAAATCAAATCCACCCTTACCTTTTTTTTGCCAAGAATGAATTGCTTTAATATCCCACCATTCAATAATATTTATTATTAAAGTTTAGAGCAAGTTTAGAAGCTATTAAAGGCTTCGATTGACTGGGGAGTTTTAGCACGGCCATAAAACGGGAGATGGCTGTCAGTGAATTTAACACGCCGAGAATGAGTGACAAGATTGTACTGTGCATACTGAGAATCTGCATTGTGTAATCCCAAAGACCCAATCACACAAAAGCTGACGCACAGAATACCCGGAACACTGGCCGAAAGGAGTCGGCGCTTGAGTGACAACTGCAATGGAAATGAAAAAAAGTCATTCTTCCTGTAACCTTTAATTTTGGAGCTGGAACTTCCATTCTACAAATGCCTTTATATATCCATATATACCTTAGAATAAAAGGGAAAAAAAACACCATCTGTAACAAATTATGATATTTTGGAGCTTTTTTTGTAATTTCTAAAAAAAATAATACAGTTATGGTAAGAGGAACCTGGCACCGCAAGTAAAGCTGGTCCGGGTCTATTTGAAAAGGGCTCCTGTAAAAAAGGGCTCCTGGTGTAGCCCATATATACCAAATTCGGCTACAAAAAGAGCACCTGGTGTAGCCCATATGCCAACTTCGGCTACAAATGGCACCTGGTGTAGCCCATATGCCAACTTCGGCTACAAATGGCACATGGTGCAGCCCATATATGCCAACTTCGGCTACAAAGGGCACCTGGTGTGGCCCATATGCCAACTTCGGCTACAAAGGGCACATGGTGTAGCCCATATATGCCAACTTCGGCCACAAAGGGGGCGCCTGATGTAGCCCATATATGCCTAATTCGGCTACAAAGGGCACCTGGTGTAGCCGAAAAAGCTAGTTTTAGTTTATTAGGCTAAATTTGTTGGGTTATAAAAGGGCTCTAGATATAGCTGAGAAAAGTGATTATTATGACCTAACTTCTCCCTCCTCTCACACAGAACCCTCCCCCGATGGTGCCTAACCCTAATCCCCTAGGAGGTGCCTAACCCTAAAACCCCCCGCCCCCTTGTGATGCCTAATCCTAACCTCCCCTGCACCCTCGAATCAAAAATCTCGGCTATAAAAGGGTGCCCTTTTGTAGCAGAATCAAAAACCTTGTAGCCTAAAACCTTGTAGCTGAATAAAAAATATGGGCTACAAAGGGGTGCCTTTTTGTAGCCAAAAACCTTGTAGCCAAATAAAAATATGGGCTACAAAGGGGTGCCCTTTTGTAGCCGAAAACCTTGTAGCTGAATAAAAAATATGGGCTACAAAAGGGTGCCCTACTGTAGCCAAAAAGCTTGTAGCCTAAAAAAAAATATGGGCTACAAAAGGGCGCCAGCTTGTAGCCTATATCAAAACTACAGAGCCCTTTTCACCACCTTGTAGCCCATATTTGCAGAAATAACATTGATGTCTATGGAGGAGCCCTTTTCATACCGGCAGCTCAGGAGCCCTTTTCAACGGATCCCACTGGTCCTTTTGCTAACATGGCTTGAAATGGTTTCTTTTTAACCAGCTCGGGACTGCACTTGTGGCTGCCTAAGCCTCATGGGGTGTAGTTTTAATACCGGCTGCTCCCGAGCAAGGGATGCAATAGCCTTTCCCTGCCGGCACAGATCTCCGCTGTCTAAAGACAGCCGTGCTTTCCATAGAACGTTTTGGAGCCATTTTCATTGACTCCTGATCACTATGAGCCAATGACAGTGATCAAGTAATGAAGAAAGGACAAAAAAAGCCGTTGGTCCTTAAAGGACAACTGAAGTTAGAGGGTTTTGGAGGCTGCCATATGTATTTCCTTTTAAGCAATACCAGTTGCTTGGCTGTCCTTCTGATACCTCCAATACTTTTAGCCATAGACCAGGGATGTCAAACCAGTCCATCGAGCACCGAGGTCCTCACACATTTTTGGCATAGCTCAAATTAATTGATGGGTCTGAATCAGGAAGGTGTGGTCCATCAGGTAGAACATATTGCTCTCTTTTTCAGTCCATCCTAAACACTGGCATGGATCTGGCCCTCCAGGCCTGGATTTCGACATCTGTGCCATAGACCCTGAACAAGCATATGCAGAAGATCTGATGTTTCTAACATTATTGTCAGATCTGACAACATCATCTGCATGCTTGTTTCTGGTGTGATTCAGACACTACTGCAGTCAAATAGAGCATCAGGGCTGCCAGGAAACTGGCATTGTTTCAATGGAAATAAATATGGCAGCCTCCATATTCTTCTCACTTCAGCTGTCCTATAAAGGGACCAGAAGCTTTGGTCTGAAATAATTTAAGCAAATGGGAAGAAAATCTTGTCAATTTCATGAATATTTATTCAGCCACTAACCATTACTAAACAAGATCTTTTTGGCAGTTTTAAAGGGTTACTCCACTTCAGTGCAAAAATCTATACAACTTACATATCACTAGGGATAAGCTTTTGAAAGTGAAACTGCATTTGGAACAGGACCACGTCAGAGTATCGGGAGAATGTAGAGTGACGTGGAGCACTGTGGCCAAAGGCAGCCACCAATGTGAGTGAACCACCTCTGCCACGGCCTGTGCCCACCAACGCTCAGTTTCTGAATTTATTTTTCTCCTACTCATGCTTGGTGCCAGAGCAGGGGACAGCTTACCACTCTGCAAAGCACACATAGGCTATCATTCATAAAAGTGTGTTCGTTAAAGAAAATCATTGCGGGAAAACACCGCATTCGGTATTTTAGACTTCTGTGCACTCGTTCATAAAAATGTTTACATTTGCGATAGCACTGCGGTATTTTCCCGAACTAAGCTGGCGTAACAGGAGAAGCTGCCTGAGTCCCTCCGTGCGCTGCTCTCACTGCTGCTGCTTGGGAGGTCTGTCTCCATTGACTTAGCTGTAATCCGCATGCTTATCTCTACTTCCAAGGGAGTGGTATTCTCCATCCGCATACCGCTTGCTCTAATCATTATGAATTGACGTTTAGTAACATTTGTTAAGATAATCACCGCGTAAGGCGGTAATTTATCGCTCTGCTCGGGAATGTCAGCTTTTTGTGCGAAGACAGCCTTTATGAATAGACATTTTGCTATGTTCTCGGTAAAGTCAGCTGTTTTCAGCATTTCCACATGCGGGAATGCTTTATGAATGATAGCCATAGGGGTAATCATTACCACTGTAAGGTTCATAGCAAACATCTGCTATGTTCTATTATGGATTTGGTTGAAAAGATCCTGGATAATGATGGTGGTTGTTGCAAGTTAGCAACTCCACTGTCGATCAGATCCATTTGGGATTCAGGATCGGTGTGTATTTGGAGAAGGGTGGGCCTAACACGCCACTCCTCCAAGTCCCGGCATGAGTTCAGCAGAGGCATGGTAATCAACTGTCCCAAGGACAGCCGCTGTGGGAGAGAAGTGTATGCAGAGGAAAAGGAATGGCTTGTTAATGATCTACAGCACCAATAAAGGGTTAATACAGCAGTTGTGGTTGGGGCCCATGTGGCCGACTTAGGTCCAGGGAACACAGGTGCGGTAACATTTGTTACACCACATAGAAAATCACTGGGCCTTTCTCGTGAGAAGCTTTAGTAAGTAAAAAAGGCCCAATTTGCCTTGAGATTGAACTCATAAATGTTGTTTTCTCTTGCCTAGTGGTAAGGCGGTAAACAGCATGGTGAAAGTGCTTCACCCAAAGCCTCAGTTCAACAATGATAAAACACACGTGTAAAACTGGCACAAATCCGAGGTGCTGGCAAAAATCAAAGCAAAGAAAATAAACAGGCTGTAGGGAAAAGGGCCTGCTGGTAGCACTTAAGGAAACCTGAAGTACCTTGAAAATAAAAAGTTTCACTTACCTGGGGCATCTACCAGCCCCCTGCAGCCATCTTGTGTCATTACTCATCTGCGGGTCCTCTGCCACGGCTCACTTTCGTTACCGACGACTTACTAGTTGACGGCGTTGTGCCACTCTGGCCGCGTGCGTCCTCATTCACGCTCGTGTCGCCGGGAGCGTCCTGCGCAGGAGCAGTAGAGATTTGCTCATACTGGGCCTGCGCAGGACGCTCCCGGTAATGTGAGCGCGAATGAGGAAGTTGCAATGGCCATCAACTGGCAGAAACAAAAGTGAGCCACAGCAGGGGACCGGAGGATCTTTGAGTTATGGCAGGGACACAGGACAACTGCAGGGGGCTGGTAGAAGCCCCAGGTAAGTGACGCTTTTTTTTTTCAGGGTCCTTTAAGTCAGGCAGCAATGTAGACATCCTCATGGGGGCTTTCAGTCTGACACCAAACAAAATTGACATAGACAGGCCCGGATTTACCTCACCGGAGCCTATAGGCTTAGAAATCCTGGCACCTTAGACTTCACCCTCCATAAACCTACAAACCCTCGCCAAATTGCACTGCAAGTGTGCTGGCTGTCCCAGCTGTCACTTCTCCCCTTTCTTTCTTTTTGCCCCTTAGTATTAGGTAGCCAGAAGTACACCTAATACTAAATAACTACAGGTGCACCTTAGTATTAGGTAGTTAGAGGAAACCCAGTATTAAGTAGCTAGAGGTGCCACTGACTAAAGTGGGATCTTGTCAGTGGAATGCAGAGACTCATCAGGACTCTGCATAGGGAGGTTGAGAGGCACTCAGGGAGGAAAGCTAGCCGCCTTTCCATCATCAGGCGCCAGTAGGCACATGTCTACAGTGCCTTATTGTAAATCTGGCCCTGTGGATAGTACAATTACATAACAGAAACAACAGCCATTCAAGGCAGATTAGAGTTTAGTATCAAAGCAGGTGTACCTTATTAAGATGTGGAAGTTTCAAATGTTTCAAGCTCAGTAAGCAGAACGGTACTTGTTATATTAGTTCTATAACTTACAAGAATTATACATCAACAAAGGCCAGGTCTATGGCTGGTAGATATTATTAAGGCAGCCACAATTAGAGTAAATGACCCCCCTGACACATGAGCGGCCCCCGATCAGCCTGTGGCAGGAGAGAGCCACACACCTTACTTTGTGACACGCACACACACAAGAATGAGGACACCAGAATGTAACAGTGGATGAAGCTGAAAGCACGCACCTGCTCTCCAAATATAGCACAGGAAAACTTCATGGATTGATGTATAATATTAGCAAAAGCAGCAGCAAAACACACAATAAGCACACAGTTAGAGGACACAGAGGGAGATAGAAAAGCAAAACCTTCTTTTAAGCCAAGATGGATTTTTTTTCTTATTTTAAACAGCATACAATTTGAATAGCTATAATCTTATTGAAGTACGTGGGTTGTGCACGACTCTATGAAACCTATCATGTAGTGATCCTGGCTTTTATTTTTACAGGCTTGCAGAGGGATAAGGATGACAGCCAATAAGACAGAGGAGCTGATTAACGTCATCTCCAGAGATCCCCAAGCATCTCTAGTAGGAGTATTTCGTTTTCAGATGGGGTTTGTAGACTGCAGCCCTCAAATGGGTCATACTGAAAGCAAATCTGAACTGAAAATTAAAAGTCTAGTCCACACATAAATCTTTCTCTCCTCTCCTTGTCCAATGTGATTAATGGAATTTTCCATCCTCCATTTTGAAATTAGCCATTACCCCATAACAACTTCCTAGTCCGCACACTGTTAAACTGTAATACCGCCCACATGAGCCATAAAGAAACATGGGCATTAGCTTGCTCATCAGTTGTCCTTTCAGTTATAACTGACAGCAACTGATATATAACCGACAGCAACTGAAACAACAACATTTTGTCAGAACTGGAAGGAATTGTTGTTAGAAGAAAATGGTGAGCTTCTAAGAGGAACTGACAGTGATGTAAGTAACTTGCAGAAACATCGTGTTTATTTTAAATAATTTTATTCAGTTCAGATTCACTTTAAATGAAAATGAATTAATTTCTGTAACTGCTATAACTTGGGAAATACTTATTTAAAGCGTTGCGGAAATAAACTGTACACGTTTCCTTTGACAGCTTTTGCCACTAGAAAGGTTAGGTATACCTTGTGATGCAAAGACTCGATAGCAATAGCACACAACTGCAACCATCTCCCATGTATGAATTCAATTTAAGAAGACAGCAAACACACAGCTTTGATGTGCGCACCTTTCATGATTGATTGAACTGGCTGCAGCGCCTGTTATTTTATTTTACCTGTGTTGAAATAGGCATGCCTTCTTTTAGCTCTCTTTACATACTTCCAAATGAAAACATGAGGTTTCTACAGTAAACACTTTAATTTAAATGATTTGCTGGCTGTTTGCCCTGAGTAGATGGCTGGAGACATACATTTTCTGTCAACAAGTTGGTTGAATTCCCGCTGGTTTCCATGAAAATGAGCAGGAGATTAGCTGAAGCACACAGCGCAGGCGACGGCCTCCGAGAACAGTTTAGCTAAGTTTTCCTTCTCTGTTTATTTTATGTCCTGACTGTGTTTTTACTCAGCGCAGTGACACATTTGACATGCAGAAATGTTGCGCTTGGAAACGCAGAGATCTAAACATAGATTTTCAGGTTTTTCGGGTTACACATTCCGCCGTTCTTCGAAGCCGGCTCAGAAATGTTTGCTGGCTGGAAAAAGCCTACCTGGAGCTATTTTATCAATTCAGAACGTTTGATACTCCGTAGTTGTTTTAGGAGCAATATCATTATATTCTGTTATTACATTCTATTCTAAAGTCCTATACACACAATTCTTTAAACAACGCAAATGTGGGGTTACAAAAGTCAAAGTGTGTGGCAGGGTCTCTTTGCCTGGCAGATGCTATGCGACTGGTTGCTGATAACAGGCTTGCGTTTGGAGCAACTGGTCTGTCATCCTCTTACAAAGCTGGCACTCTTCAGGTACTGGGCGACTAAAGATAGTAAGTGGGGTTTGGCTACAGGTGCTCCAACTGCAACTCTAAAGGTGCGTACACACCCTTGGTGGATGTTGCCTATCGGCAGGGCAGAGGCAGAGGCAGGAGAGGCCCCAGTCTCAGGGCGCAACTCACTCAGCTATCATTCCCCTAATGTGTTTGAAGCAGACAGAAATAAGAAAAGGGGATACATGGCAGTGACTGCAAGCCAGATAACTGGAGATTAAGGTGTTGGGGGGGAGGGGTGTGGGCCCTGGGCCACCTCTTAGTCTATAGCAATCAGTGTGTGACTGCTGGGGTGGGAGTGATAGAAGGGCGAACTTTGGTGTCAAAGCCTTGGGTGCAGGAGGACCTGGTCCCGGCTCTGCCTGTCGGGTATCTTCCATGTCCTTACGTGGACCACCTGAACTTCTAAGACTTCTAATTATACACCATTGGTCATGCATAATGCAATATAGGCATCCTGAATAAAGCTGGAGAGACTGGGGAGGATCTAAAAGAAACATCACTGTTTTGTGCTACGGCTGGCGTTCAAATTTGGCATGGCCAGCTCAGAACACCTAAATACTCCTGACTGCCACTGTTTAGTACCAAACAAGCAGACAGGATCAGGAGGAGTTCACTGCCCTGCTTGCAAGGCATTTTCTACAAAACAAGCAATGTGCAGAGACAGAAACATAGTATGGATTGAAGACCCAAACAAAAACAAGGGTTGTGTAAGAGGCCATCTATATAAAAACAGGGCTGTGATCATTCATAAACAAATTGCAAAGTTGTTCTACCATCTTTATCCAGATGATTAAAAGCCATATTAAGTTATCTGGCTAAATGTATACATTATCTAAGGCAGGGCTGCCCAACTCCAATCCTTAAGGGACAAGGGGTCCTCGCACATTTTTTGGCATAGCTCAAATTATGGGCGTGAATGAGGAAAGGTATGGCTCATCAAGTAGAACACATTTCTTCATTTCTCAGTCCATCCCAAACACTGGCAAGGATATGACCCTGAGGGACTGCAGTTGGACAGCCCTGGTCTAAGGGCTCGTTCGCATCTAGCCAACGCAGATGGCTGTGCGATCGGAACGCAGCGCATCCGATCGCACGCCATCTGCCCCGCTGCGCTGCTGATCCCATCCATTGACAGTGATGGGATCAGCTCTGCGGTGCGGGCAAAATGCAGGCAGCAGTACGCTAGCGCTTCCCAGCGCATCGTACTGCTGCACAGCGCAGTAGATGTGAACAGTAGAAGGGCAGTCTATGCCCTTCTGCCGTTCCTGCGTTTCAGCACATCATATGTGCTTCCATACCCGCACGGAAGCACGCATGATGTGAATGAGGCCTAAGGGAACACAGTCTCTAGCCAACTTACACATATAGATATTTATAGCTTGAGTGCACCATTTAAAACAGGATATAATGTAGGTGTGATAAGCAGTTATAAAGTTATGGCTTATGAATGGGAGGAGCACTGAAAGATGAAAATGGCTCTTGGTGGGAAGGGCAAAGCAACCTTTGGCGTGAAGTGGTTAATAGTCACAAGACTGCTGCCATTTCTTGTAGTGTACGAGAGGAATCGGCGTGGGAGACTTGGGCACAGGATACATTCGGTGTATGGCTGATCCTGCTGCTGCACAAGTCCCGGCCGTGTTAAATACTATTCCCCCTCCAGCAGGCCGCCATGGATGGTGGGGAATGAAATAATTTGGCTTCCAGCAATTGCTGGAAGCCGAATTATTGTGTTTTAAAAGCAACTTCAGCTCCGTCTTCTGACAGCGCCGAAGTTACTCCCTGTGCGCTGCTATAGCCGTAATTCCTATCACAGCCTATGGTGGCGCCGCCTGGCTGCACCCAAGTCTCAATTTTCCAGGAGATAGTAGAAGTCACAAGTGAAAGCATATAACTAGCATTACAATTAGCCCTTTGTAGAAAACACACAGAAAGCTGCACTTGATGTATTTTGCCTTGTGTATGGTTGCATTTAGCACCAACGTCCAGCATTTTCTTGCTTCGTATTTACAGAGTGCTATAGAGAAAAAATAAGACGTGGGATAGAAAGTGCATGTATGACAATTACAAATTTATAGATTAATAATGAAAAGTGTAGCCGGGAAGAAATACACAAGTGCTCACTTTATTTAATATACTTCATTGCTGGGAATAAATTATCACAGAACAAGGCTTGTTTATGTATGTTGTACACTATCCCGAGCTGTATAATAGCGGCTGCATATTAATTCACTCAGATCCCATAAATTATAATTAGCCGGGAGGATTAACGACATAAATCCTGGAATTTAAAACCAACTTGCCCTGCTCTTGCTTCCCTTCTGCCCTAAAGTGAAAGGAACACATAAAACCTGCCTGATGCACGGAACATTTACAGAGTCCCCAGTTACTGCCTACAGAATAGATAATAGGGCCTGTTTATAAGAGGAAAAGGCAATAGGCCTGATTTACTAAGCAAAAGGATCACAAATGGCTTAGTCTACCAAGAAAACCACCATCATGGCGTTTTTTGCAATCTTCGACTGTAGTGCCGTTTTGGGCAGGAAGCGACTTTGCCTCACACAGACTACGGTGCGTACATGCAAAATGGGCACAGGAGAAAATCAGTTTTCTTTCAGTTATTATAACTGAGAGCAACTGAATAAGTGTAAAAGGGGCCTAACCGTGACCAACTACTGATGCCTAACCAACTCCCTCATTGATTTCTAACCATAACCAACCAGTGCCGTAACAATAGAAACTGCAGCCCCTGGGGGGCAGGAGGGGTTGCAGCAGGTTCCGCTTTCTAAGTGTCTGACGCTACTTCCTGTTTATCAGGAAGTAGCGTGTGGCACTGAGAGATCGGACCTCCGCGGTGGAACATATAGAGGTATGCCTGTGTTCTTGCCCACTGCTGCTGCCACCTATTTAATGCTGGAGGGGTATCACTGAGAGTAGAGCCTGAGGTAAGGGAGGCGGGGGGAGTGCCCATGTCTGAGTTTATGTTGTGTTTCTGGAGTGGCTTGTGATGTCAGAGAGTGTGTGTGTGTGTGTGTGTGTGTGTGTGTGTGTGTGTGTGTGTGTGTCAGTGCATCCCCCCTGTGTACACAGTGTTTGTGTCAGTGCATCCCCCTCCATGTACATAGTGTGTATGTGTGTGTCAGTGCAGCCCCCCTGTGTACACAGTGTGTGTGTCAGTGCATCCCCCTACATGTACACAGTGAGAGTGTGTGTGTCAGTGCAGTCCCCCTGTGTACACAGTGTGTGTGTCAGTGCATCCCCCTACATGTACACAGTGAGAGTGTGTGTGTCAGTGCAATCCCCCTGTGTACACAGTGTGTGTGTCAGTGCATCCCCCTCCATGTACACAGTGAGAGTGTGTGAGAGTGTGTGTGTGTGTGTGTGTGTGTGTGTGTGTGTGTGTGTGTGTGTGTGTGTGTGTGTGTGTGTGTGTGTGTGTGTGTGTGTGTGTAGTGTGTGTAGTGTGTGTAGTGTGTGTGTCAGTGCAGCCCCCTGTGTACACAGTGTGTGTGTCAGTGCATCCCCCTCCATGTACACAGTCTGTGTGTGTGTGCGTGTGCGTGCTTTGCAGTGCTGTGTACTCTCCTTCTGAGTTTCTGTTGTGGGGACAGGACCTATTTACTTTCTCTTCAGTGTAACTGCGCTTTGTAGCCTTGCACGGTAGCACCGTTGCGGCTCTGGACACTGCACCTTGACTTGACTTGCATCCGGAGCCCCAAAGTGATAGGTTTCATGGCACGGCTACACTGAAGTGGGAAGTAAAGAGGACTTGTCCCACTTCCAGAGCGGGATAAAGTATGAGGCAGGGAACACACTTGCAGGGCCGTTTTCCCCTGCGATTCCCAGGTTTCCGTCGGGTTTTGCGGTCGCGTCTAACGCGTGCGTTTTTCCGCGTGCGTTTCCGCGTTTATGCGATTGCATGGCATGTAGTGCCATGCAATGTGCGGGGAAAAAGCAGAAAACTGTGCGGGTACAAAACGCGGAAAAAAACGTGAATGCAAACGCACACAAACGCATGCGGCGCAGCGTTTCCTGAGCTAGGCTATTAATTACAATAGCCTTTAAAATCGTGCGCGTTTTGCCATTCGCGGCAAAACGCGCAAAAACGCATGTAGTGTGTTCCCTGCCTGAAGGTTCGCTGCCACGCTACTCCGGAAGCTCTAGGGGTAAGGTTGTGATTATTCAGGGGTCTCTGATGGAGGGGGGCACAGTTTTAGTGTTTGCCATGGGCGCCATTTTACCTAGAAAAGCCTCTGGTATTAGGTAGCCAGAAGTAACCTCAATATTAAGTAGCTAGAGGTGCCCCCAATCATTAGGTAGCTAGAGGTGCCCCTGGGCACTGACTGAAGGGAGATCTTGTCAGTGGGATGCCGAGAGCAGGGTGAGTAGCCTCTCATTTACGCTCTCATCAAGTCTGCATGGGAAGGTGCTCGGGAAGGGGAGTGAGCTGCCTTTCTATCATCAGGCGCCTGTAGGCACGTGCCTGCAGTGCCTTATGGTAAATCGAGCCCTGCATAACTGGTATATAGATGCAGTAAAGTCTTGGTTGTCCAGCACAGATGGGAATTGGCTGATGCCAGATAAGTGTGCTTTGCGGATGCATAAGACTCGGTGTTAATGATAAGCCTAGCTAATATGGCACAATACCCCACGTTATATACATACTATAAACTCTGTATTCAATGTTCAAATACAGTCATTGAAACTTTATTAACCTTGGGTGAACTGTGGACCCCCGTCTGTAAGCACAGCAGAGCCCACAAACAGCCTAAGAAATTGTCCTTCACCAGGGTGAGCATTGCCGGCGATTTATGCTGGTTGGTTGAGACTGCAGGTTAGTGGAGTTCTGGATAACCGGGACTAGATAACAGAGGCATAAACAGCAGTGCAAAATCTGGACCAAAGTGAATAGTCCCATGTCAGACTTAGGTACCAGGAATATATTTATATATATACACTTTAAAGCAAAACAGTTTCAATTATATATTTGCCTTCCTTTTTCCTACACTTCTAAGTCTCCTGTGCACTTTGGAGACCTGCCTATTCCTGAAACATTTCTAAAAGACAGGATACTTGTTATTTATTACAACCATTTCTTCATTCATTGACTCACAAATAAAATTTAATTGCACAAAAAAAGTTATTGCAAGCTAGGAATTAATGTGTTAAATGCTGTCGGGGAGTAATTCAGAATCTTCCACTATCATTGATTTAGATATAAATGTAATGAAGCCTAATAACACCATTTTGTTTTACAAGCATATCGCAATACCCAAATCCAGCACTCCCCCTTCATGTATCTCTATTCCAGCACTGTCATTGCTTGTCAATTTTACAGAGTACAGCGACCGGTCACGTTTCGCATGGAGAGATCGGAAAACTGAAGTCATCAATACATCCATGTACCTTAAAGGAGTCAACAGGCAATATAACAGCGTACGAGAGAGAACGGCACGGGAGACTTGGGCGCAGGATACAGCCGGTATATGGCTGATCCTGCTGCTGCACAAGTCCCGGCCGTGTTAAATACTATTCCCCCTCCAGGCCGCCATGGATGGTGGGGAATGAAATAATTTGGCTTCCAGCAAATATATATATACGCTATAGCAGCATAGAGGGGTGATATAGCGGCTGGGAACGCGGAAAATCAGCCGCGTTCCCAGCCTGTCGGCGGCTGTCGCCGAACCCGGAAGTAGCCGCTGGCGGGGACAGGACGATTGGAGCAGGGCTGCGAGGGCACCATCCAGCTTCGGGGGGCTGAGGGATGCCCCGGGTGAGTAAATGTCATTTTTTTTTTCTGACTTAAGTTTTCCTTTAAAAAGAACCCAAGCCGGTTTACAATTAGAAAAAAACGGACCAGGCAGCGCTCATTACCTCCTGTCCCCACCCACTCTTGGCTGCTGGAATCCATCGCTTTCAGTTTTGTGACCAAAACGCTGCAGAAGAAGCACCTATTGCTCCTGTGAGAGCACAGCGCTGATTGACGTAGGGTCAGCAGATGTCACCAGATCCTGGGGGGGAGGGGGACGGCACATAGAGCGGCGATCAGGGCACACAGAGGAATGTCCTGCAGATGGGAACATGCCTCTGTGTCCCTTTTTTAGATTTAATAACTCGCCCCGGGTACTCTTTAAACCACTTCCTACATAATGGACATTTTAAAATGATTGATTTTGCATGACAGAAGATTGGAGTACACCTGCGGGTGCGCTTTTTTCCACCGCCAATGGGCGGTCGGGAAGTGGTTACATTTATGCAGTATAATGCACATCTTTCACTGCAACAAAAGGTTTTAGATAAGACAACAAAGTGAACACACATCAATACAGACTGATATTCCTGAAAGTCCAGTGTAGAAGTGAGAAGCTTTTCAGAAGATACAGCCAATTCCTGTTTAAAGCAGGGCAGACCATGTCTTTCAGCTACAAGCAAAGAACTTCAGAGAAATACCCACTCTGTGCCTAAAGTTCCTTTACAGGGCGAGTTCATACAGGCAAAAAACAAAAGAAATAAACAGGCAGCAAAAATCAGCTGTGGGTAATGGTATGCATGTTTGTTGGCACCTTATGACTCTGGCACCATATCATTTGCCCTGGATTACATCTCAGTGCCTCCTATGCACAATTAACTTTTTACAGACAAGCATACGGCTGCCTCCAATCAAAAGAATCCCTGTGCAGGCAGGCTGGTGATGTCACATCCCCCCCCCCCCAATCCCCTTCAGAACGAAAGTCTGCAGCATCACGTGAAGGAGTGGCGGGAGAAAGAGTGTGAACCTGTGAATGAGAGGAATACTTGTACATGTGCAGAGGATATAGGAGAGAGGCGCCTTATCTGCGGCTACTAGTACTGCTTGGCACTGCTATTTGGCCTGAAGAGGTGGGAAAGTACCCACAAAATGTGTTGCCAGTGCAATTAAAACTTTTCTATTAAGTGAGTTTGTCTTTCTTGAGGTAAGCCGCCTCACCTTTTGATTTTATTTGTTTTTAAAATATTTTATTACTCCTGGGTGCCATTTTCCCCTATATCTTGTGCCATCATCCTCCTTTTGGAGGGGAAACATCCCTCTTGGACCATTTGCATGTCACTTGAGGTTTTTGTTTTTTATCAAGAGTGCGACCACCACCAGCTCTGCCTGGTACCCGAGTCGAGTCGGGTTTGTACATCTCCACCTGCCGCCAGTGATTGGTTGCCCTTCTGCAAAATATTTTATATATATATATATATATATATATATATATATATATATATATATATATATATATATATATGTGTGTGTGTGTGTGTGTATAATCTACCTTTACTCTTACAACAGTTTCCCACTACTGTGACATACTGCACCATTTGGACTCCTGTTGTCTCTGTGTTTTCCCCTCCTATATGGTTCAATTTTTTATCACCCCCAACCTTCATCCATGTGCAGAGTAATGGCTCATACACACGGGGCACAATTGTCTGCTGTTGCCAGCAGACAAGAGACCAGGGAGTGACAGCTATCCACACGTCTCGCCAGAAAGGCAGAAACACGGCGGAAGCTGTCTGTGAAGGGAGCATCCCCGGTCGGATGCTCCATTCACTTGCCTTTGTCTCCTGTCCCTAGCCCCCATACACACACAGTACGCCTGGCAGACTAGCGACAGTTGCAGAGACAGAAGTTGTAGGCGACTGAACTTTTCAGTCGCGCGCCAACTTTACTATCCAGCGACAGTTCGGCCCCGTGTGTATTCGCGCGCGTCATACACACGGGGCAACTGTCGCTCAGACATGCGCGTGCCACGTGTTTGTGGCGACAGTTGTGCCCCGTGTGTATGAGCCTTTAGTGTGTTTGTGTTGGGGGGGCATCCAAAATTTTTCCAGAGCCTGTGATTTCTAGTTTTGCTCCCATTGTACACCATACACTAACACCACACGTTAAACCATGTTTTTATCAGCATTAAAGCGCACCTAAAATGTGCTTAAACTTGTAGGCTTGTATTTACCTGGGGCGTCTTCTAGGCCCCCCCATATTTTGTGAGGTCCCTGTGTCCCCACTGTTCTCCCACTGGCAGCGCTGTAAAAAGTGTGACCCGAACGCCAGTCATGGTCCCATCTGCGAGCCCATCTCGATTTGCGATTCATTCTCTTGAGATCGAGAAGGGAGAGGATGGGGCCATGCGTGGCTGGTGTTTGGGGTGCACATCCTACGGAGCTGTCAGCGGAAGAACAGAAGGGACACAAAGGGACCCCACGAACTACGAGGGGGAGAGGCTGGAAGAAACCCCATGTGAGTGAAAGCCTACAGATTTAAGAACATTTCAGGTGTACTTTACATCAATACAATCTATTTACACAATACAAATAGGACAGTAGTTTTGGCACATTCTATAACTTGGATGTTTTCCTTACTTTGAAGGACATCTGCAGCTATGACTACTAGGTGTGGGAAGGTCATACCTTGACCTAGTCAGGGAGGTGGATTCTGTCCTTTTGGCTTCCCTTTCCTCTGGAATGAGGTACAGTAAATCTGGTTTTGCAGGGGGTTAAGATGTAGAATAACCAGGGGAAACAGAGCTAAGGAAGGTGAACATACAAATCCACCTAACTTTCATTAATGGACACTAGTGTGGACCCCACTAGCTATTTGTCCAATACATAGTGTAGATCCTTTACTGCTCTGACTCTTGGCCTACCTCCAACACCTGGAACCACAGCTTTGGCTGAGGTTGTGCCTTTGGATTTTAACAACAAGGAGGCTTCAAATTGCAGATAAGCACATGGAACACTATGGGAGAAGATGTTCTATCTAAGCCCTTACCTAAACACTTGCCTGACCCTTTGCAGCTTTCAGGAGACTGAGGACAAAAAGGCAACTTTAACCAGGGTCCTTTTCAGCATCTTTATGATCTTACGGTATTAGCACGGCCAATGCTTTGTTAAATACTCCAGAACGTAATTTTAACAATTAACTGCAGATGGGACACACCATAAAACATGAAAATTGCGTCTTGCATCTCGAGCCAAACGCATATTACTTTTTCAAGCAGAGCTATGTCTTACGTACTAATATAATACAATAAAGCGTAAAAGCGTCTGATAGATTTTATGGCTTGTGAAAAAACATTGGTTCTCAGTAAAACGGTCCTAGTCTTGTCTCTCAGCAGGAACTGGCTTATCAACATGACTGAGCGGTGCCTCTGCCTAGAAAGCTCTCATTTGCCTCCTCAAGTCTTCCACACCGATCAGAGGTACTTTTCACAGGCACACGGCATCAGAAATATTTACAAAACTCTACATAAAAATAACAGCAATGTAGGAATAAGTCAGGCACTGAATGTTTTCTTAACCTCTGGTCAGAATTTAAAAAAGAAAATAATAATGACTGGAAAATGAATGTTTTGGACCAAACTTGGCTCTTTAGACTTGGATGTAGAACAAGCCGCATCTCCTCGAGAGATACTCACGATAAATTAAAGTTTATCTGTACATCCTGTCTGTAATTTGTTTAAAATTAATCAGGCTTTAGGCAGAGCATAATCATTTATCAGATGTAGGGGAGCCGAGGCATGAAAACACTGAAAGATTGTATCATTTGTGGATTTGTAACACGGCAGGGTGTAGAAGAGGTGTAAGACACTGCGGTGGAAACTTATCAAGTCCTCATTTTTCTCCCGAAACGCACACACAAAACATGTAATTGTCCCACTGAGAGGGATGTAGAGGATACACTTTAATCATTGTGGTATGCAGTTATCCACCGCACACATTCTCCTGGAAACAAAGACGGCAAAATAAGATTCATCCCACATAACGTGAACGCTGCGCAGTAGGAACGGGAGATTAGAAAAGCCAGTCGTATAGGATGCTACGCAACTACCTTATAGATTGTTGGAGGCCATTCAAGTCATGCTAAGCTTTGGCAAGTGATAAAGGTTCAGGAGAGGAAATTAGAGTGGAACTCCAGCCAAGAGCTTTTTATTTCAGTTTTGTATGATTTTTTTTTTTTTTTTTTTTTGCCTTCTAAAGTCCAACAGAGTTAAAGAAGATGAAATCTTGCAACAATCGGGTTGATAAATTAAAAGAATGTACAGAATAAACTAGAATAGAATACACGTTTCATGCCAACTTTGATGTCGAAACTCCGCTGCAACTCTCATCCTCTCCCTTGTGGATACAGCTAGTGTTAGTTAGTTGGCGGGTTAGTCAAGAGTGACTATATGACATCAGAAGTAGGAATAGTGCGTGCTAGACTACATTTGCCAGCACCCCTTGCATTACAGTACAAGCCACATTTGCTCTGTGTCAGTACACAAACACTTAGTTTATGAGATGTAGGTGTTGGACTTTAAAGGGAACCTAAACTGAGAGGGATATGGGCGTTTCCTTTTAAACTATACAAGTTGCCTGAGAGTCTGGCTGATCTTTGTCTGCAGCAGTGGCTGAATCACACACCTGAAACAAGCATTCAGCTAATCCAGTCTGACTTCAGTCAGAGCACCTGATCTGCATGCTTGTTTAGGGGCTGTGGTTGAAAGTATTGGAGACACAGGATCAGCAGGCGATTCAGGCAACTGGTATTACTTTAAAAGGAAAAATCCATATCCCTCTCAGTTTAGGTTCCCTTTAAACAGAAAGTGATGTGATTGTCTCCCTTTGTCTGAAATTAAACAGCCATGGTGCATCACTTCGGAAAAGTGGGTGGAGCCACAGAAATAACACAATTTTGCCTGTATATCTATTTTATTTCTCTACATTCGGCAAGGCAGAGGCTCAGGAGGCACTACAATCCATCCAAGAAAACTGGCTCCTCCATTGTAAACCAGAAATACTTCCAGCCCAACCGCTTCAACACACACTGAATGCTCATTCACACATCTCAGCTCTCTCTGATTACTGAGAGCGAGCACAAAGGGGTTGTAAACTGGGGGAGGGGCATCAAGTAGCATGGGTAGACAAAGATGACTGCCTCTTCCTCATTAGTGATGATCGTGTTGGCCAATTACAACTACGCACCATAATGACAAATAGAAATTCAAATGAAGTTATGATTTTGATTACAGTGACCAGTGTGCATGTATATATACATACATACATACATATTGCAAATAAACATCACTGCTCTCTCCAACACAAGCTCGCTACACAGTACTGAGTAACAGCAAGCAGTTAATCCAAAATGGTGTATGCCTTCTATAGAGAGGGGTGGGCCTGGAGCTCAGCTCATTCCTAATGGGTGCTAGGGACATTCTGATTGGTCCCTAAAAAATGTTTAAATGGAAATTACAAGCCTAATTACGAATGCATTCATATTCATGGGCGATTACAAACTACAACTTCAATATCTTAGTGAGTAATTAACGTTCCTAATTACAACTACTTTTAGGTTATGAGTCATTATGCCCAACACCACTCCTTATCCATATTCAATGGGTGTCCTAGTCCAAATATTTAAGAGCAAGATGCAGGGACCCAAGGGGCGCAGAGATGTAAGAGGGTGCTGTGAGGTCTGTAACAGCACTAGCTTTACAGGGATATATCACCTCTCTGGGAGCTGGGTGTAAAATTAAGGGTTTCCCCATTACAGATAGCCAGGCATAGGTATCCCCAGTATAGATAGCAAGGCTTAGGTGTCCCCAGTATAGGTGGCCAACAATTACTCACCTCCCATAGATCCAGCGAGGAGCAGCTCTCCCAGTCTCCTCTCTCCCCGCCATCCAGCTTCGCACTGCCGCTAAGGTCTGGGTCCGAGCTTGATGACATCATCAAGCTGGGACCCAACACTACAGGCAGTGCGAGGCTGTATGCCTGACAGAGCGGACTGGAAGCGATGATCGCCAGAGGATTGTCAGGAGAGGTGAGTGGATCCTCTTCTTCCTCCACCGCCAAGTGATCACTACGATCGGTGGCAATCATAATGATCACATGATCAGGAGCCAATCGCCATGGCTCCTGATCAGTGAGGGGAGATGTCATCTGTCATATGACAGCTGTGCGCAGCAGGACCAAGGGGCATTAGAGTTACATCCATTTAGCAACACAGGACGTAACTGTAACGTTCTTGGTCCCAAAGGGGTTAAGGAAACGACGCAATGATTCGGAATCGATTGGGCCCACCAGTTTCCCGTTTTTATACAATGCTATCTGAATAATCTGCCTTAAAATACAATTGTTCACTAAAAAAATGTGCTGTTAATGGGCACCTTTAAAGCAGTCCTGAACTCAGAACGTCCTCTCTGCTGTAAGAAATACGCAACAGCATAATAACCTTTAAACTAACAAAAAAAATATTTGTAACACCTGATACAAATCCTAAAATAAATCTGCACTTTGTTTACTTCCTGATTCATGGAAGCAGCCGTATTGTTAACATCCTGTGCTTTCAAATGAGCTTATCTGCCATCTCTGCCGTGGCAGTCATGTGACACGGGAGAGATCAAATTACAACTTGTAATTAGACACAAATGAGGGGGAATTAAACAGGCTAAACTCTCTAAATACACACAGGGTGCATTTCTCTAGGTTTTCCTGCTGTCCTGTGCAAAAGTTCAGGTCCACTTTAAGAAACGAGCACATAATCCAGCTCAATGTATTTTTAGAAATATGACATACCGGGGGATGACTGAACACACCAGATTCCATCTCTGAATGAAATATCATCCTTTAGGGACACTGACCTGCTAAAGATTGCCGCGGTGGAATGAAAATGAGCCGGCGCTATCAAAGACTAGACAATTTCCATTGTCATTGGCCTTCTGCGGAGTTACTGCCTCTTCCAGTGTCCCAAATACATTGTGAACCAACTTTCCCTTATCCATTCACCTTCATTAAAAGTTATAGATGCCGCGTCAAGTTAGATTTCCTTTCAACAGACGTGTCTTTGTTCCCTATCTCATCATAAAGGGAAAAACAAGGTATCACGTCCATGCCTGTATATCTGTTTTACTTCTGTACACCGGACACTTCCCATAAAACAATACATCTCAGGCCTCCTCCTGGCTGGAAGGGATGAACTTGATACTAAAACAACATTTTGTCATTCAGACAGAAAGGGATTCTGTGTATGAACTTGTGTTTTCACCTTTTCTCTCATTGCTCTTGCGCTCACTTAAGACCAATTAGGTAGATATTTGATATCCATTTTTATGTACAATTTTTTTTTTCCCAAAGAGCTCGGAGAGAAACTAAAATAGCTCAGCTCACAGCAGGCCATTAACTTTTAGATGAGTTTTGACTTTGTAATAATTTCACTTTGCTGATTATTGTGCAACCGTGAATAGAGGAAAATATTTGCAGATAAACGTATAGGTCAAGCTGTTTGGTAGACCGGTGGCCAAAGAAGGGCTGATTGCTTTCATGGGCGAAAAGAACACAACGGTCTTCCTAAAATAATCGGTTTCATTATCCTCAGAAAAGATTTAGCATTATTTTAGTTTTTTAACCTCCTTAGCGGTAATCACAAGTTCAGCTCAGAGTGGAAAAAACATGCCAGGGGTGGTTATCCCGAGCTGAACTCGTGGTAGCCGCTGGGCGGTCCGTGCAGAGCATTGCACGCAGCGGGCATTTTAACCCAGTGTCGGCCGCCATTCTTCTTCCTCTCCTCCGAGGCTCTGCCTCCCTTTGGTGAGATCGCCATCTGTCGTCATGACGACAGCGAGCAATCTCACTATAGTGTTACAGCGCCAACCGGAGGACGGAGGGAAAACTGCAGCTCTGGATTCAAGGGAGTTGAGGGAGTGCTGGGCTGCTGAAAAACTCCCTAGAAGCATGATTTTTTCCAGATTTTAGGATCTAAAAGCATGCAAAAAAATTTACACCACTTTTAGACCCAAAAACCCAGAAAGAATCACAACGCCAAGAGGGTTAATGGGATGACACAGTGACCCAATGGCTAGCACTCTTGCTTTGCATTGCTAGGGTCCCACCAAGGCCTATCCTGCTGGCATAGCTACAGACTCCTGGCCCCTGATGCAGAATTTGAACCTGGGCTCCCCCACCCCAGCATCATTTTACTTGCAACGTAACTCAGAATTCACCCTTGACAATCAAACCAAGCTCCGACCCCTTTAATTATGTGATTTCTGATATTCTGAATTCATCTATATAACAGCCAAACCTTGGGGCACTAATTATCCACAACGGTCACCTGCTGCAACGGTATCTAGAGTTCGGCTATATAATAGTCAATCACCAGCACCCAACTGTTTTAGTTGGCGCCGCCATAGCCTCGTCTTATATTATGGTTTATGGAAGCGCCTAATTTATGGATTGCGCTCAAATTCACTGCTTTAATGCAGCCAGGCCCCGCTACTTTTGGTGGTGGTGGTGAGTGGGGGTTTCAGAGGCACTGTAAAGTGCATCCTGATCAATCTGAGACCCAGGTTCTCCACAACCATCGCCTAAAGACCCCGACTGCGATCAGACTTGAGCTTTTAAGGGCACATGTGCATTCCACAGTACAGCTGTATTCTCTTCTTCTCAACGCTGCCATCTGAGGGACAGCCAGTCACAATACCTTCCATGTACTCTTTTAGGCGCTGCCTTTAGTGCCAGACCTATATAAATGTATAGTAATAATATTTCTAACTTAATTTAAAGATGTAAAGAGACACAACATACTATGCTGGGATAGGGGTGGGAGGGATCATTTGATGTTGAAGAAATTCTTTGTCATCTGTGATTGGTAGAAGGCAACCCTAGAGGTAGAGATGACCCTAGCACAGCAGAGATCAACTTTCTATATATAATGCATCAAGGGGGTCCTGTCTAAATGAACAAACTGTGCTGAGGGTGTTAACAATGAAACTACAGAAAAGATGCTGCTTATACTATCCATGTGCAAAAATGGGAGACTGAACAAGGGCTATAACTGTAACTAGCATTCACCCCCCCCCCCCCCCCCCAACGCTATAAGTTAGCTATACTCCGGTTGAGCAATTTTAAGAAATACCTAGGTACAGCTGTGCACCCAGATTTTTGGCTATGTCACACAATGACGGACCAGCTTATCCGGTGGTCTGCTAGAGGTGCTCCTACTGTCAGCGGCGGTAGCATTTCACTACCCACAGCAGACATTCCTGTATCCGGTACAGAATGGGCCCATAGGAAAGCAGAGGTCTGTTCTACATGTCCATCAATCCTCTGCTGCCCACTGCATAAATGACCTGATCCTAGACGTAGTGTGGCCCAAACCAAACAGGCCATAAAGAATGCTCTTGATACATACCACCAGATTTACCAGGTTTATCACAGTTTATGTGGGTGAAATGTACTTCCTTTGCGTCCACAGCAGGTTGCTCTAAGGCTTCTTTCACACGGGAGGCTGAACTTCATGCTTGTAGGGAAGTTCGGTCTCCCAGCCACGAGCATCTTTAAAATTCAGCCGAATGGCAGCGTTTGTAGCATCACGTGTATTTATTTGACATGCGGTGCTGTAACCCAGCAGCAGAAGAATGCCACAACAGCCGTGGCTGTTCAATACCAGTACCGAGCACTAGCAAGCACCCAGCCACTGCACGGGAGCAGCTGACAGGCGGTGAATTCACCTTCAGCCTTCGTGTGAAAGAGGCCTTTATAAAGTTCCTGCATGCTGGATCCATTGACCACACAGGTCTGCATTTCTATAGGACATTTAAGAGATTGCAGCTGCGGCTGTAATCCTAGCAATAAGGCATCCAGGAGAAATCGGAGAATAGGAAAATAACAAAAAAAACTATTCAGCAGGAAGGCTGCATCCTCTGAGTCAATTCAAATGCAAAGAATGTCATGGTTGGCTGGAGTGTACCTTTAACTGTAGGAGGCAACCTCAGCTATGTTATTAAACCGCTTGTGCAGTAATTATCTGGAAATGTTAGTCTTTGGATTGGCATTAATACTAATGTGTTATTGGCACTGCAGCATTGCTAGCCTGTGAGAGTACGTGCCCTATGCTGCTCTGCACTAACATATCACTGGCTGCCTATCAACGTCCCCGGCTCACTCACAAAACTCTAGAGGGGAAAGCCAGCCAGATGGCTCTTAACAAACGATTGTTATTCTTGGCCGGCCGCAGATAGTAGCATTTTACATTCATACAAAATGTATCACTGGCCACAAATTGCGATAGGGCAGCAATGAGCGACAGAAGAACTTCACTGATTATATTACATAATTGGACACCTGGCAAGATTGCTTCTAAGAGGTCTTTAGGACCAGCCAGCGGGATATAATACCAGAGACCAGAATAGGAGGTCAACGGGTTTCAGAGCTGGGAATAACAACGTTTGCTGTAAGAGGTCTAAGGGCGATGTAGGACAGTCTGAAAGCTAAGCTCCAGAAACAGAACTAAATATATCATCTGATAACTTAGTAAGTAGAACAGCCAAATGTTACATTTTTGTGTAAAAAGCACACCTGAATCGGTCCAGAAAACTAAAGTTGAGATTTACTTACCCAGGGCTTCTTCCAGTCCCTATAATCTTTAGGGCCCACTCAGCTGTCACCTCATGTTCAAAGCTCTGAACTGACTAGGTCGCAGCTATTGCACAAGCTTAAAGAGAACCTGAACTGAAAATAAAAAAGTCCAAATAACCATAGACAGGTCATACGTACCTCCTGTGTAGTCTACCCCTCAATCACTTTCTCCTCTCCTGCATCCTCTTTGTCCACTGTGATCAATGGATTTCTCCGTCCTCCATAATTAAAATGGCCATTACCCCATAACAGTTTCCTGGTCAGCACACTGTTAAACTGTAATATCACCCACTTGAGCCATAGGGAAACATGGACATTACCTTGCACATTCAGTTGTAACTGACAGCCTTTGATATCTAACGTACAGCAACTGGTCAGGGCCAGCGCTACCATAGAGGCAAAGGGGGCAGTTGCCCCAGGGCCCCAGAGCTTGTAGGGGCCCCCAGTGGCTACAAGAGAAAAAAAATTCAAATCGACCTTATAGTTTTTGAGAAAATCGATTTTAAAGTTTCAAAGGAAAAAAAAATACACATTTAAAAACCTGCCGACTTTAATGGTTAATATCAAATCCACCTTAAATGCTAGAAACCCTAAATTCGCAGGATATGTTAAGGAGATCATTGGGAATAAGAGGAAAAAACTATTTTTCAAAAAGAGCTTATAGTTTTTGAGAAAATCGATTTTAAAATTTCGAAGGGAAAAAGTATACCTTTAAATGCGGTTAATGTCACTTTTAGTAGCAAACCTAACGGTAGTGTAATTTTACATGCGTTAAAAGAAAGAGCAATACATTTCCTGACGGGGTTTCCAGGGGGTCTATACGCAGCCGCAGCGCTTTGGCCAGGAAAAGCTATACAGCCGCAATATGGCTGTATGAAGATCCCTGGCATTTTTTCCTATTTTCCCCCCAAAAAATTATGTTTAGAGTGTGGGTTTTTTTTAAATAAAAATTATGTGGGGTTCCCCCCTCCTGAAACTTTTTAACCCCTTGTTCCTCATGCAGGCTGGGGTAGCCAGAATGTGGAGCTCCGACCGATTAGGGCTTCACACCCTGAGTATACCTGCTGCAAAAAAGGTCCCTTAATGCCGATTTTTGTTCCGGGGTATCTGTTGGGGGGGCCCCCCAGGTTTATTTTGCCCTGGGGCCCCATTGTTGCTTAAACCGGCCCTGCAACTGGTATATTTCAGTTCTGACAAAATATTGTCAAAACTGGAAGGGATCACTGTAAGAAGAAAATGGTGAGCATCTTAGAGGAACTGACGATGAGGTTAATATGAAATAATTATTTGCAGCTACGTCATGTGTTTATTTTAAATAATTTTACTCGCTTCAGGTTCCCTTTAAAGAGAACCAGGATCATGTGTCTCAGGAGGAATAAATTAAGCGCAGGACTTTATGGGTGGTACTGTTACTGCCCGAAGATGGGCGGCTTCGTACTGCGCAAGTGTGTGCTCCCAAAGCCTCCCTTGCTGGCACTTTCAAATGGTGTTGACAGCGCTGAAAATGAGGGGACAGTGAGAGGAACGGAAAGGCTCTATAGGACCCATAAGTAAGTCTCTTTTTTTAATGTATTTTTCACTTTAGATTAGCTTTAACCTCCCTGGCGGTAAGCCCGTGCTGAGCACGGGCTATGCCGCCGGGAGGCACCGCTCAGGCCCCGCTGGGCCGATTTGCATAATTTTTTTTTTGCTGCACGCAGCTAGCACTTTGCTAGCTGCGTGCAGTGCCCGATCACCGACGCTACCCGCCGATCCGCCGCTATACGCGTCGCCGCAGCCGCCCCCCCCCAGACCCCGTGCGCTGCCTGGCCAATCAGTGCCAGGCAGCGCCGTGGGGTGGATCGGAGTCCCCTTTGACGTCACGACGTCGATGACGTCGGTGACGTCATCCCACCCCCATCGCCATGGCGATGGGGGAAGCCCTCCAGGAGATCCCGTTCTTTGAACGGGATCTCCTGATCTCCGATCGCCGGCGGCGATCGGAGGGGCTGGGGGGATGCCTCTGAGCAGCGGCTATCATGTAGCGAGACGAGAAAAAAAATAAAATAAAAAAAAACCGTATTTGCTGCCCCCTGGCGGATTTTGCCAAACCGCCAGGAGGGTTAAAGAGTAACTGTCAGGCTGCAGAAGCTAATTTAAACCTCTAGTCTCCTGTGTTAAACAGTTTAGAAGGAAGCCAAAAAGACATTACTGAAGATAAAGATCTGTCTTACCTTTGATGTATGCTTATCAGCAATGCTTAGACCTAAGCAAGCCACAAGCCGCATAACATACTGCAAAGCATTCTGGGGCCCTCCCCTGGGCTGCTAAGGAGAAGACGGGATCAAGTTTCAGCAGCTTCTAAAACTCAGTCCAGCCACAGCACAGATAAATCTCCCGGCAGAGTACACTGCAGGAGTCAGCTATTGTTCCTAGCCACATGGCTCATTAATATTCACTGCAAACTAGTGTTATTCAGAATGAGCTGTTCTGTGATCAGAAGCAGGCAGGACATGACGACACATTTGGCTTCACAAACATGGAACCTGCCATGAGCTGTCAGGAGCATCATTCTCTGCATATACTATATACAAATTCTGTGAAATGCAAACGTGGACAGTGAAATGCATATGTAATGTAAGTACAGCCAATCTTTAGCTACTGATATATGTGTTTATTTTCTCTGAGACCCTATACCTAACAGCTCCTCTTTAAAGAACAAATGACACTCATGCTAACCTAGAAATAAAAACACATACATAGATAAATACTAGTTCTACTTGCAGGAAGTCTTATGTCATTAGAAGGAGGGGGAAATAAAGGGAAGATAAGGGATATATTATAGATAAAAAGACCGCCAGCATGCAACTGTTTTGCCAGCTGATGGCACTGGCAATTAAAGGGCCAGTGCTCCTAAGGTATGTGATAACTCCAAGCCATAACAGCAGAAGAAGTTTTTAATGTAGGATTAGCATCTTTATCACTTAATACACTCAGACCAGTTGCTGTTTAAATTTAATTGTTATGGTGACAATCCCGCTTTAATGGCGATTGCAATGAGGTGTGTTCGATGGTAGAGACGCAAAGTGACAACATGGTAAGTGTAAAAGGGGCCTCTGGGTAAACAATCTTCTGTCCTGCTGAATTGATGAACCTCTTTGTCCTCTGAGTATAGCTGGCATAGTATCTGGTTCCTTAGCTGGCCTGCTCAGAAACTGATGCAAAGGATGCAGGCAGAGGTGTAACTGGAGAAAATCTAGAATCGACTTTTCATAATCTGGATGCTTGCTATTGGAAGCCACCAGTGAGGGATACAATGCCCATAGCCACTGGATGATGCAGCTGCAATAACAGCTGGATTAATCACCTGAACAAATACTAGAAGTCAGAAAACATACAAAACAAAGCCACTTGACATGAGGAACGGCACAGTGGAAGAAATGAACAGAGTTTAGGGACTTGATGGCAGAAAAAAAATAAACAAAGCTGGGGGGGCATTAATTCCAAGAACATGAGACATCACAATGGTTTGTAATTCCTGTTTCTTTATAAAATTGCCATAAATATATAAATACCGTATTTGCTGCAAAAGTCTTTTTGCACTTTAACATCAATAAAAATGCCCTTTTCGTTTCAGTCAACAGACAGCTAAGAGTTAATAAAAGTATCATGAACCACAAATTGCTGGTAGGCCCTGTTTACAGTGGACTCGAGCAGAGTAATGGCACTCCATGCATGGTTTGCATGCAGTACCATACCGCTAAATGTGCTCGTTAACAAGTACAGTAAAGCATACTTTTTATACACTGTACTGTATGTGACGCAACACAGACGTAACACGTAGTACGACTTTTTTTTGTTCAATTCGTTTTGTTCCTGTTATACAGGGAACACAACGCAATACCCTACTATGAACAGGGCCTTATTTACAGCCTTAAAGTCCATATATATGCACAGTGTTTGTCACCCTCAGGACTCTATCACTAGGGGTGGCAATTCAGAGCTGAGTGCCATACAGATGTGTCAAAAGGCTACATCCTTGCAACACATCCTGTTGCTATGGAAATGGGAAGAGGGATGATGTCATAACACATGATGGAGTGGTTTCTGGCAGACAGAGGAGGGGGAAATGATCCAGCATATCAGATCCAGATCAGCGACATATCAGGTGACTATGCACATGCTAGCTTCTCAGCAGAGACAGCTCTGACTGGCCACCACCTTGACTGAAAACATTCAGGGCCAGTTCTCTCATGAAGCAAGGTGAAACATTTGCATCAGGCGCAGATATTACAAGGGTGGCATGTTTGTACTGTGTTTACACTAACAGCATGCAGTCAGAGTAGGAGGAGAAGCAAGAGGAGAACGAGGTATAGAGGTCATCATTGGGGAAAAGTAGCTTGTTGTGCTGTGTGAGGAGTCTGACAGTGAGTGAGGAGAGGGGAGGCAGGAGAGCAGCAGTGTTTCATTTGACTTGCACAGCAGAAGGGAGGAGGTGGCACTGCTGTCCTGACTGGGGAGGAATGGAGTGGCTGAGGGTTTGTCTGTCACAGACTCGCAGCCAGCCAGTGTGCTATTGTGTTGAGCTACAGTATTAACATTAAATGAAGCAGAGTAAATTGTCAGGTGCTGTGTGATCATTCCAAATCGGGAAGGGAGACGTCGCATCCTCATAAGTTTGCCTCAGGCAGGAAAAAGTCTAGAACCAGCCCTGAGAACATTCCAGCTCATGTACCAGCCTTTGGCCACACTCTCTGCACTGTTAGGAGTAATGTTGATATGAGATTGTTTTGAATTTACCACTATGCAGCCTGAGTAATTATCACTCGTTTTCAACACCTTCATTAACCCATAGATCAACAGTAAACTTCAAAACTCCTATCTCCTAGTTTTTGTTAGAAGCACCATAGAACTGCGGTGTTAAATATTCACAGAGAAACAAAGTAATCAAGCTGAAATAATGTATGCCATTAATCCCTATAATATATAGAGCCAAACTGAAAGCACTGAGATTTTTTTTTTCAACAAAAGTGTTATTTCTCTTTAAAACTTTGTTCCCTCTCAAAAAAATGTTCTACACATTTTCCACATGCAATAATGCATTAGTTCTGACATTAGTTCTTACATCTGTTTTTTCACATAGCTAAAAAATAATGAATAGAAGAAAATTAAGGGAAAAAAAGGTTACAGCCTGTTACTTTCTTCTGGACACCATGTGTTTTTTTAACATTGCTGCAACTAAAAATGCGCATGTAGCATGGCGTGCAGAAAACCGCGCATGTGCAAACTTGCTGCAAAGAATATAAGGTGTAAACCCATGAGATACCAGGAAGACATGAATGCAAAAGCCTCAAAAATACAAATGGATCACAGTAACAGAAATTACTAGGACAGAAACGCACACCAGACCCTCTCAGGGACACAGCCTTGTAAAGGTGGCCACACACAATGCAATAAAATGATCCGATTTTATGGAAATTCGATAAAAAGGATCGGATCTCCCGAAAAAATTGAAAGCTTTTTTTCATTCAACTGAAAAATCCAATCGGATTTCCCGGTTTTTTTTCTCGATTTTTATCTAACCAGAATGCCAGATATTTTTCTTCAATTTCTCTAAAGGTTGTATGTTGTGTGTTAGATTGTCAATTTATTAATATACACACCCAAGCAATTTTCTCAGAGTTTCCAATCATTTTTATCATAATTGGGGAAAAGTTGAACATAGGTGTGTGGTACATTGGTCATATTTTTTGAAATGTTACAATCAGTCAGAAAATTTGATTGCAATTCTTAAATTAAACAGATATTTAAAAAATTGTATCGTGTGTGGGGCCACCTTAAGTCTGGGAGTTTGAGAGAGATGATGTTACATTCAGAAGGTGTCTCTGTCTCGGAATCTGAGGGGCAACCAAACCCTCCTCAAAAGTCCTTCACCCTCATTAAATGACATTTGTGGACAAATAGGGCTTTTCATTATTAGGCACAGCTAACTGATCTTGTCCTTGCTAAACATATCGGTTGGTGTCTTCTAATTTGCATCCTGTATCTTCATTATGTGGTGATGAATCATGTTTTGTCAGTATTGTTGCTATTTTCCTTCTTACTGTGGGTGTCGAGCGAAGTTTATGTTTGCAGACACGTACATGGTGTCTTCTCCGCCGCACTTGTTTGCTTACTATGTAGCTTTGCATGCTTTTCAGCAGAGAAGTACACACAGTGTGCTGAATTCAGTGTTGTGGTTTATACAATGCCGCAAGTATTGCCGCCTCATTATTGTTAAATTAGTGTTTTCTCTTTGTAGATGAATTGAAGTCATCTTTTTTGAGAATCTGATGGGACAACACCAACCTATCCCACCTCCTTTCAATATAAAAGGGTATTTCTGTGTGGTATGTTTTGTGAGGCACAGACTAACCAGCAAGCTCATGGTGACCCAGAACTCATTGGAGTGTGTAAGGGACTACAATGGTCCTAAAAGCCCCCTTAGGCCTCTTGCACACTGCAAGCAATTCAGATTCAGATTCCGCTTTTTAATCTGTTTTTACTTCCGATTCCGATTCAGATTTGCAGTTTGCTCCTTGCACACTGCAATTCTGAATCTGAATCGGAGGTAAAAACTGATTAAAAAGCGGAATCTGAATCACTTGCAGTGTGCAAGAAGCCTTACTAAGATGTTAAGAAAAACAAAAGTTTGCTTTCCTAAAACAGAAAGAATTTGCGATAATTCAGGTTGGAGTGAGCTTGAGATGTCTCCCAGAGCACCACTGCTGAATATATGCAAATTAACCATTGTTAACCTTTGAAGCTAAACATGTTTTGTGCAGAGGCTTAACTACATATGGAGTCCATGGAAAAACTTTAAAGGGCAACTGCAGCAAGAGGGATATGGAGGCTGCCATATTTATTTCCTTTTAAGCAATACCAGTTGCCTGGTTATCCTGTTGATCCTCTGCCTTTAATACTTTTAGCCATAGACCCTGAACAAGCATATGCAGATAAGGTGTTTCTGACATTATTGTTACATAGTTACATAGTTACATAGTTATTTTGGTTGAAAAAAGACATACGTCCATCGAGTTCAACCAGTATAAAGTACAACACCAGCCTGCTCCCTCACATATCCCTGTTGATCCAGAGGAAGGCGAAAAAACCCTTACAAGGCATGGTCCAATTAGCCCCTAAAGGGAAAAATTCCTTCCCGACTCCAGATGGCAATCAGATAAAATCCCTGGATCAACATCATTAGGCATTACCTAGTAATTGTAGCCATGGATGTCTTTCAACGCAAGGAAAGCATCTAAGCCCCCTTTAAATGCAGGTATAGAGTTTGCCATAACGACTTCCTGTGGCAATGCATTCCACATCTTAATCACTCTTACTGTAAAGAACCCTTTCCTAAATAAATGGCTAAAACGTTTTTCCTCCATGCGCAGATCATGTCCTCTAGTCCTTTGAGAAGGCCTAGGGACAAAAAGCTCATCCGCCAAGGTATTATATTGCCCTCTGATGTATTTATACATGTTAATTAGATCCCCTCTAAGGCGTCTTTTCTCTAGACTAAATAAACCCAGTTTATCTAACCTTTCTCGATAAGTGAGACCTTCCATCCCACGCATCAATTTTGTTGCTCGTCTCTGCACCTGCTCTAAAACTGCAATATCTTTTTTGTAATGTGGTGCCCAGAACTGAATTCCATATTCCAGATGTGGCCTTACTAGAGAGTTAAACAGGGGCAATATTATGCTAGCATCTCGAGTTTTTATTTCCCTTTTAATGCATCCCAAAATTTTGTTAGCTTTAGCTGCAGCTGCTTGGCATTGAGTACGATTATTTAACTTGTTGTCAATGAGTACTCCTAAGTCCTTCTCCAAGTTTGATGTCCCCAACTGTATCCCATTTATTTTGTATGGTGCTAGACCATTAGTACGTCCAAAATGCATGACCTTACATTTGTCAACATTGAATTTCATCTGCCATGTATGTGCCCATATAGCCATCCTATCCAGATCCTGTTGCAATATGACACTATCTTCCTGAGAGTTAATGATTCTGCACAATTTTGTATCATCTGCAAAAATAGCAACATTGCTCACTACTGCATCTACTAGGTCATTAATAAATAAATTGAAGAGCACTGGACCCAGAACAGACCCCTGTGGGACCCCACTGCTAACAGTCTCCCATTTTGAGTATGATCCATTGACCACAACTCTTTGTTTTCTGTCCATTAGCCAGTTCCCTATCCATGAACACAGACTCTTCAGGTCTGTCAGGTCTGAAAGATTAGCTTCATGTTTTTTTCTGGCAATATTCAGACACTACTGCATCCTAATAGACCAGCAGGACTGCCAGGCAACCAGTATTGTACAAAAGGAAATAAATATGGCAGCCTCTATATACTTCTCATTTCAGTTGTCCTTTAAAGAGGCATCTGACCCTCGGCCATCTTTGTACCTGCATCCAGGACTGCTCATACAGAGTAGCTACTTGCTGTTTAACATTATGAATGTATTTTGCTCTCGCATGCTGCAGGTGAGAAATGGCTCAAAAATGGACATCTTCAACCAGTGTTTCTCAAACCTGTCCGCGTGACTCTTTGCAGAAACCTCACCTAGGCACAGGTGGAGTAATTAGTGTCTCAGTTAAGGTGGCCATACACTGGTTTATTTGCCATCAGATAGACCAACAGATAGATCCTTCTCCATAGGACCCAACTGTCCCGATCTCGTCGGGACCGTCACGATTTGGGGGGGCTCTCCCGCTGTCACGGTATGAGCCCCCCAAGTCCCGGGCGGCAGTGGGCAGCAAATAAAAAAAAAATGATCGAGGCGCCAGCCGCGCCTAAGTGGTATGCGGGATGCGGCAATATCATTACTACCTCCCTCCCTCCTTCCCTTGAGATCTGCCCCCCTGTGTCCCCCATAGCAGAGTGCGCAGCGAGCGGAGCGGGCTGTCATCTTACCTGCGTCCATGCATGCGTACCAATGTCCGGCTTCACTCTGCTTCCTGTGACGTCACAGGAAGCAGGAAGCTGGATAAAGACATCGGTATGCGTGCATGGACGCAGGTAAGATGACAGCCCGCTCCGCTCGCTGCGCACTCTGCTATGGGGGACACAGGGGGGCAGATCTCAAGGGAAGGAGGGAGGGAGGTAGCTGGCGCCTCGATCATTTTTTTTTTTTTTTGCAGTGGCACCCATCCTCACCCTCCTCCCTACCCATGGGCACCCTTACCCTCCTCCCCACCCACGGGCAGGGTGTATGAGGGTATATTTATTAAAAAAATATATAAGGGCATAAATATTAATAAAATAAAAAAAATCTTCAAAAAAACATTGGTAGGCGTGTTGGGGGTGTGGTTAGGGGGTGTGGTTAGGGGTGTGGCCAGTGTCCCGGTTTCTTATTTTAAAATGTTGGGAGGTATGCCTCTCTGATCGAATCTGATCAGAGAGGGAACGTATGGCTGCCTTTACTGCAAACAGATTGTGAATCAATTTCAGCCTGATATCTATTCTCCATCTGTGAAGCTGCAGCTCCGCCTCCCCCCTGCATACATTACCGGTCTCCGCTGTCTTCTTCTCCTCGCTCGGCTCCAGCATCACTTCATTCCTGTCTGGGGAACTTTAAACAGTAGTGGGCGCTCTACTGTTTAAACTTCTTGTCGGGACCGGAAGAAGTGAAGCTTGTCGGGACCGGAAGAAGTGAAGCCTGCCGGAACCCAGTGGAGAAGGAGCAGCGGTGACACACGCAGGCGGAACAGGTAATGTATTGCTGCTAGCGTCGGTCGTCGGACATTCGAACGCGGCTATCAACGCACTCCCGACCCGCCGGCGATCGAGGGAGATCTTCCGCACGGACAGATCAACGGGAACAATCTATTTCGGACGGAAATCGATCATTCGGTCAGCGTTTGCGCAACGATTTCACAGCAGATTCGATCACAAAGATCGAAGCTGCTGTATATCGGCAGGAAAATCGTTAGGTGTATGTGCCCCTTTAGGTAGATTCCATGAGACACGGATTACCCAACCTGTGCATAGATAAGGTTGCCTGCAAAACATGCACCGTTGGGGAGTCACGAGGGCAGGTTTGAGACACACTGTCTTAGACTAATGAAATTTGTTCTTCAAGGGTTCTCCTTATTTCTGTAGAAGCATGTGATCCGATACATCAGGTGATTAGTAGTCACAGCAATTTGATCATGTCTCAGTTCCGCTCCCTTTTAGGCTGGTTCAAAAATGGTGGTTGGCGGGAAGACTGCCAGTAGTTTGTTTAGCTGAGGCAGAAAAGCATTCAGCACCAGTTAGCGGCATTTTGTTGTTTTATCGGGTTTTGAGCCCTTAGGGGGGACACGGAACAAATGCAGCTGACACTGGATGCTACATGTAGCGTCCAAGACGAGACGAGGGGGTCTGCCTTGATGTTAATACAGATGCCAACAGCTGTCCCCATCTTTTAAAAACATTTGAATGAACCGGCAGGAGATGATTTTCAAAGCTGATTTTCGTCAGCCTCCTGTGTGAACCAGCCCTTAGTCTATACAGGAAGCAGAAGAGAGACATTATCCGGTCAGCCTGAAACATAATCAATTTAATCGAGTATTTGATTTCTAAAAGTGTTTGAATGGCTTCGTCTCAAGGAAAACTTCTATAGAATAAATAAAACATACCGTATATATTCTCAAGTGCTGCAGTCTGGTCTTTATTGTGCACATAGAGCGACCCATGTCACGGTCATGGCTCCCCTTAACTCATGCATGTTGATCATCTGCAGTTAGATTGACTAGCATTTCCTCTCCTTTTAATGGATGCACAAGTGGCCAATCTGATTGGCCTTGGCCGCGCGTCCTCGTTCATGGTCCAGCGCAGTAGAGATTTTCTCATACTGCGCCTGTGCAGGTTACTCCTGGTCATGGAGTGCGTACATTGATGTGCATGGCCAGGGCCACGCACTCACAGTGGGCGTCAACAAAAGTGAGCTGCGGTAGGGGAACAGGGGATCATTCCAGGTATGCGCGTGCACAGGATGGCTGCTGGGGGCTGGCAGAAGCCCCAGGTAAGTGAAACTCTTTTTTCTTTTTTTTTTAATCTCTTGAGGTCCGCTTTAAACTGTATTAGTTTATGGTTTGTCCTGACATACTCTACTCTAATAAACATGGATCATTTTCATCCCCCCCTCCCCAAAAAAAAAATCCTCTAGTCACCCAGCTAGGAAGAAAAACTGTTTTCTCCACATATTATTTTTGCTCAGAAAACTTGCATTGAACATTTTCTGCATATTTGATTCAGGGCCAATAAGCAAAGACTTCTAAATGTCTTGATAGGAGGGGGTCATTTCCAGCCACATCTGTATTTCAGCAGGGTAAGTTGTTGCTCTAAAAACACACACTGAGGGTCATTCATCTACCCTGCTGTCAGGCTCGCCAGAAACGCATTTCCCCACAAGGCTTAAAGACTTATACTACAACTTGTAGCTTTAACCCTGTCTTCAATCTACAGGAAACATCACAGAACATTTCAAAGGGAATTTCTGCTTTAAAGGGAAACTGCATCTTCCCTTATACATGGTTATTTACCTTTAACGTAAAACTCTCCTCTCAACTAACGGTCGTGCCTGAGGTGGACAACGGGGGCAGTCCTTTTGCAATGTGCAGAATTTTTGTGCAGCAGAAACAACTTACCAATCCTCTGGGTGCCATCTTCTACACTTCCTGCAGCTCCTCTGTATGTTTTGGTTTTGGCATGTCATGTGACCCACATCAGGTCACATGATATTCTGGGACCTGTTCACCCAGTGCAGGTCACATGACATGCCGGGATAACAGAGGATGCAGGAAAACCGTTGGGAGCTACAGGAATTGTAGAAGACGCCAAGGATTGACAAGTTGCTTCTACTGCACGGGGAGGTTGGTGCTATTTTTGGCCTCATGCAACCGGCAAGCACACATATCCGGCACTGTTCATATTTTGGGTCAGCTGCTAAAGAACTAAACAATTCATCGTAATAGGTTAGTATCTCTGGTTCAGTATTGGTTGTTGCGAATGTCAAGGAAGGTTAGGCCTTTTTCAGATGGGATGCTTAACTGCACGCTTGTCAGGTAGTTAAAGGGACCCTGAGCTGTAAAAAAACAAAAAACAAAAAAAAAACCTAGTACTTACCTGGGGGGCTTCACCAGGGCTGACAGCTACACTTCATCGTGACAGACTAACTCTGAACCACGCATGTGCAGGACTGTCACGACAACCAGCACAATGACGTGGAGTGTCTCCGTTCAGGAAGAACCGGACGACCTTCAGCCTGAAAGATGACGGTAACAGAGCCACCAGCAGGACTGGGAGATGAGCCAGGAGGATGGCGGGGGACCTCGTGGCCCCCTACTGGAGGAAGCCCCAGGTAAGTACCATACGAGCCGAAAGCATCCCCACTGCGCATACGTGAGCCCAGACTTATGCCTGTGCAGTACGGCCACAAGCGTGTCATAGAGCAATTCAACCTCGGATCGAATAGCTTCCACCGGGAAAGGCACAGGAACAACTGAATGGACTGAGGACTGGTATGGCTTTGTGGCATCCAGATCCTTCCCTCTGCTCAGGTATGTATAAAGACCTCTCTGTTCCTGAGTCTATCCTAAACACTGGCCTGGATATAGACCTCAAGGAAATCCTTTCCAAATTAAGGCCCACTCATTACTACTTTGATCAAACATGGATTGGAAAAGGCTGATTTGTATCTGATTAAACAGGCGCCCCGAATGCGGCTATTAGACTGCAGTGGCACTTTATTTGGCCTGAGGAAGTGGGCTCCTAAGTGTAAAAATATATATAAACTTCTGATAATTAAAATAAGAATGAGCGGTAATCTCTTACCTCTCCCGATGACAAAAACACCAGTCGTACTGGTAAAGTATGTATTCAAAACACAAAATGGACAATGCATTTCACAGGTACTAGCCCGCTTCCTTAGGTCAATACACAGTGCCTTGCAGCAAGGTGTACAGGATATGGGCTCCTCTGATCATATCCTATTCACCTTGCTGCAAGGCACTGTGTACTGACCTGAGGAAGCAGGCTAGTATCCATGAAACGCGTTGTCTATTTTGTGTTTTGGATACTTTTCCAGTACTACTGGTGTTTTTGTTGTCAGGATAGGTAAGAGATTACCGCTCATTCTTATTTTAACTATTAGAAGTTTATATATAGTTTTACACTTGGGAGCCTCCATCCTTACAAGAATCCAGATAAACCTCCTTTGGTTTTTTTTCCCTAAAAACTACAAACCCAGGAGAGCGACCATTCAGCTTCCGGCAGGACCTGGAAAACCGAGCGAATTTTCCACTGGCTTGCATGGTGGTTGCAGAGATCCGCAACCAACTCTAGTGAGTATAGCTGTGTATACTTACAACATCCCATTTAGTAATGATACTACACCATTGGCCTCCTGGTCTCTCTGTTTACCTAGCTATTCTGAAGTACAAGGTCACTACAAGGGTCTCTTAAACCCTCCTATAATATGTTGGATGAGTTCCATTGAGGCAGGGGTCACACTTGTCAGCTTTCATGTGCGTTTTCTGCACACAAAAAAACAGATTTCAACTGAGAACTCATGTTAATCAATGGGCTAGGTCACACTTGAATGCAGATTTCACACGCAGAAAAAAAACTGACATCTTGCGCAATTTGTCAGTTTTCTCTATAAATTACATTAGCTGCTGTAAGGCAGGGGTCACACTTGTCTTTCAGTTTTCTGAAAAGTGTAGAAAACTGAAAGACAAGTGTGACCCCTGCCTTAGATATTTTAAAATATTACAAAATATCATTCACTTTAGAGTATTGGCAGTTTCTTCCCCACATTTGCAGTACAGAACACTTGGGAGGAGTTTACACCTCGCTGGGTTGGTGGTGCTATCATAACATGTTCCCGTGCTGATCTGAGTCATCCGAGTTCCACTATTAAAAAAAAATGCAAGTGTTTATCACACCGGGCCTCTGTTCATTGAAATGATAATATCTGCCATGATATCATATATCTGCTCTGTGTACTTAGAGACTTTTACGTTAAAATACTGAACAATAACATTATATAGCTGGATCCCACGTGAGATAGCGTCACAGGTTTTCTAAAAATACAATAGCTGCAGATGGTACATAACCCATCCTGTTGAAGGTCATAGTAGAAGATTTTTAACACCTTTCCTGCAAGAAAAGCTACGGTATTTACAACTCATTTTGAGAGATCTGTGCTGCGTGGGCTCTTCAGCCCACAGCAAAGATCACATTGCAGGTAGGGCGATCAGACTTCCCCCCTTTTTTTTCCCACTAGGGGAATGTCCTGCTGGGGGGGGGGAGTCTGATCGCCGCCGGCTATTTTGCTGCAGCGGGGGGGCTCCTCAAAGCCCTGCTCCTCAGTGCTATTCGGCCTCCCTCTCTTTCCCTCCCCTCCTCCCCATGGGCGGTACAGGACAGCGATACGTCTTGTACCGCCTCTGATAGGCTTCAGCCAATCAGATGTCGGCGATCCCCAGCCAATCAGAGGCCAGGGATCGCCAATCTCCTTTAGGATGTAAACACGGGATTTCTTCCCCGTGGGTTTAAATTTATCCTGCGAGCCGGCTGTTCACTGAGACACCCTCCGTGAACTGACGTGGAACGGCCGCTCGAACGAGCGTCCTTTTTTGCTACATTGGTAGTAGCTGCCCTGCTCTCTGTGCACGATGGCATTGTGGCGGGCAGCTACAGACTTGGGAAGCATTGCAAAGTAGCAAGTGGAGGAAGTGGAATAGCAGCTTCCAGTCACTCACATCTCCAACGTACAAGCTTCCTCTTCCCTTCTGACTCGCTTGTAACATGCCAATAAGTCAAATGTGAGAGATGCCGATTGGAGGGACAGATGCACAATGGCGGCTGATGGAAATGGAGGGGAAGAGGAAGCATCTGTGCAGGAGATGAACGGAGATGTGAGTGACACGGTGTGGAGATGAGCTGGCTATCTATACTGAAAGGGGGGAGTGGAAAGGGGAGAGATTAAGGGAGTCATCTGGCTACCTATACTGGAGGGGGAGGATGGAGGTCATATGGCTACCTATACTGGGGAAGGGTCATCTCGCTACCTATACTGAAGGGGGGGCAGGTAGCGACAGTGGCCTTGGGCAGTAAAGAGAGCAAATCCGGCCCTGGTCATGACCATGCACAGCCTGCATAGGAAGCAGGTGTTGTTACAGCTACCTGTCTCCACACACACAGCCCAGTCCCTCTTCTATAGCCTCACTGGTCTGGTCTCACCTGGAGGCTACCTTCACTTTATGTCAATCTCCTCTTGGTGCTTCTCTGACATTGTCCATAGATACATGGGATATGATTCATTTTTGGGAATATTGATGTTTTTGGATGACATGGTCATTGTTATGGTGAGGAACAAATGTTTCATAGACTCTCCTGGCTGTAGAGGTCACTACAATATGATGGGGGCTGGGTACCTAGGTAGGGAGGCATCAGAATTTTGCTGAGACCCCATGATTCGCAGTTACTATCCTATCGGTATCCCTCCTAAATTCAGTGATCAAGAAATAACTGAGTTTGGGCTTGTTCACAATATGAGCGTTTGTGGATTTTTTTAAGCGTTGGCGATTTTAGAAATCGCCCCAAAAGTGTTTGTACAATGATTCCCTATGAGAGTGTTCACATGTAAGCGTCTCAATTTCATTGAAATCACAAACACGCTACATGTACCATTTTCTGAGCGCTTTGGTTTAATGGAAGGTATAGGGAAATCGCTTGAAAAAGTATAGCAATTTCCTGAGCGCTTCTATGAATTAATACATTGTATTTATTCATTTCCAGGTGAAAGAGTTCACTTCCTGACTGACGTCAGGAAGTAAAAAAAATGAATCGCTCTGAAAAAGCGCTTAGGAAAGCGCTTTTCTAAGCACAAAGCGCAGGGAAAAGCATTTGAAAAGCTCTCAATGAATCGCTCAGCGCTTGCGATAGCGCTGGCGATTTATAATGTGAACATAGCCAAAAGGGGTAATACTCTGAAATCTATTCATCCCGTAAATAGTTATTGCTGGCAGTGGAACTCTTCTAATTATACTCGTCAATTTATTTTTGTTCCTTTTGTTTAAGGAACCTGAGAGATGAAGTTCCATGAGAGCGTTACCATCGCTCTGTCTCAGTGAGTCACTGTGTACCAAAATCCAGAGTGCGAAAGCTGAACCTGAAAGCTCACCATTTATGAATCATCTCCTTTGAAAGATGTTGTGACATTTTGAAGGTGTCACAGCTACCTTTACCGCAGCTCTTTCCAGTTGTGATCCTGCAAAGGTGATCAAAAGCAAGTCAGCCACTTCCTGCTGAGGTCTGCTGTGTAACAAGCCTTCACTCCGGCTGCTCTTTCACTTCTCTTTCCCGTTTGCCTCCTTCTTATAAATGGGTTACTTATAGGGACAATAACAACATAACTACACATCAAGATAAAAGACACTGTACAAGAGCATTGCTAAAAGCCAAACTAAATGAAAAAAAAGTTGCAAAAAACTACCCTTGTAACTTCCCCACATGTTAAAATAAATTGGCCACTACATACTATCTAATAGTATTTATATTTAGTATAAAATATACATAGTATGTTATTGGTTGTTACGGTGCCCAATTTCTGATTTTGTGTTAGGCACCAACAGGGGTGGGGAGTTAAGGTTAGGCATTTGGTAGGGGGTTAAGGTTAGGCACCTATGGGGGGGGGGGGGGTTAAGGATAGGCCTTATGTAGTAGGTCCTCTTTTTAGGCACTTATGGAGGACATTAGGGTTAGGCTGGGGTGGGGGGGGGGAGTGTTAGGCATTTAAACTGAAAGCTTACATTGTAAAATATCAATAATTAAAATGACCTATATTTTACTATTAGTGACACCACCCAGTGCCCAACTGCCTAATACGTTCTCAAGATTTGACAGAAGTTTCATAAAATTGTCCATTTTCACAACTGGGCTCAAGTTGGGTGAAATCCAATATATTCAAAAATTCTCATCTTTGTAAAAAAGAATTGCTGAAGCAAAAATGATCATACAACATTCTCTCTTCACTACTGGGCACATTTTTTGTTTTCTAGAAGATAGGTCATCACTATTACCAATACATTCTTCAGTACAAACAAAGCAAATAAATACATACCCATATATTGCCATGTTCACATGGTCTTCATGCAGATATTAATTATTTCAGTGGTTTGGATGGAAGCTGAATAAAAATAATAAAGCAGTATTATATTAGCCTCTTTTAGGGCCCGTTGCCATTACACGTGGTGCATAGTGCCTATAGACGCATCGCACCGCGGATATACTGTAACCAATGCACAGCAATGCAACAGTTTCCATTGCGTGCTGTTTTTGCAGATCGGTGCGGAGCGATCTGAGAATCAGAGCTGCAGATTCTCACACGGCCGCATCCGCCCGCTGTCTCCTCCTCCAGTACACTTCAACATCGGGAGATGCGGAAGTGCCGTGAATGGGAGCGGAAGTGATGCATAGCCACATTGACTCCCATTCACAAGTGGAAACGGGCCCTTAGGGTTTCATTGATACCCTGCACCACAAACTGTGAGAATTTCAGTCACTTCCCATCAAGTCTGGAAATGCCACACTAGTGGCAGCAAAGCAACAAATAAACAGTTGGTATATCTCAGTAGTTTTATTGTCTCACTTCCTGTCCCCAGTGCTATCAATCTTCAGATTAAAGCACAGAGCTCCACGGAGATCATTGAGACAGGAAGTGAAGGAGAAGTCCATCATTTAAAGCTAAAAAAAAAAAAGGAAAACCCGAGTACTGGACTTTGAGCTTACAGCAATGCTTAGGTTACTATTCAGGTACTTAAAAATTATTATTATGCACCCTACATGACTACACAGGCCAAAATATTGTTCCTAACATTGCAGCTTCAAGACTGCAGGGGAGAAGTAACGCACTGCTAAGGCTGAGTGAATGGACCAGTGGGTAGAAACATTGAGGAGTGAGTGCACTCAGATACAGACATATGGGATCTGTGGGCACCTGACATGCTGAAGAGAAGGTAATTAAACATTTTCTCCCAGAACTTGATTTTTTTTCAAATGTGCCATAAATTCCACATCATTACTACAAACCAAGAAAAAGAAAAATCAAAAAATGACACTACATAAACCAAATTCATCTCTAGGGATGGTCAATGAGGTGCAAATAAGTTGATGTTGTATTGTGCAAATTCTATATGCAAATGTATGCAGATTGAAAATGGACCAACCGGATCAAGCTGGATAAGATTCTGGTGGTTCATTTTCAAGCTGCTATTCATCATGTCTTGATTCTAATGAAGGTCTCTTGTTTTGAGTAAATCAACTCTTTCAGATAAAATAAATCACAATTGTAGTATTCCATTAAACACCAGCTAAGGCTGAGCCTACGGGGGGTTTCTAGAAAGGGTGTCCTCACAAGCCAAGTGTATGTATCTTCTACTATCTACTGCAGGTTTCAAGAGTACACAACAAACTACTCAGTTCCCCTGTTAGACAAAGCCCCATAACAAGCTTCCTAGAACTGACAGGCTGCTGTGGTTAACCAAACTGAATCCCACCGAAACTTAAAGGGTGGGCTTCCTCACTGTATGTACAGTAATGATGCCAAGTCAGGCACAGAACTGAAAATCGCAAATGCAATAAGTGCCTGTAGTGCGGTCATGTAGAAGTTATGAAAGACAATACCAAAAATGTAAATTGTATCTGCCACTTGCAGTTAATTAAGTAGACTTACTTCTATGTAAAATTATTTCTACCTAAGGCCATACAGGCAACACATAATATTAACCTCTACAAACAGAAAAGTAAAATTTTACACACACATATATATATATATATATATATATATATATATGGTATATATAGCCAGGTCCTCAAGTACTACACAGTCCACAAAATGCTTGTGAATGAAAATAATAGGCAATTGCTGGACTGCCTGAATACCTCAAGTGTAACCATTTACAAGAATCTGCTGCAAACGTGGAACCGTTTCCCAGAAACCTCAGTCAGGACTCAATTGTTAAATGAGATGTGAATTTTGATTGGCTGCTCTTGTTACCAGAACCCCCGCCTTTCATAAGTTTGCCTCAAAAAGTCTACAGGTAAGCAAGCAAAAAAGACAAACAAATTATATCTATCATGCCCATACCAGATATGGTATAATTATGCTGTAATCTTTCTCCGAATTCATGATGACGTCTGCTTGAGCAGTTATGTACCAATGGAAGTGACCCACAATGTGTCACCTATATAGGGGGAAAAGACATGGACAGCATATAGTCAGCAGTACAATCCCCACTCCAGGCTTAGCTGAAGTGAACTTCTGTTTGGGTTGTAGTTCAGTGTAAGAGATTGTCTCAGAAATTTAGGTTAAAGGAATACTATCGATTCACATATTTTTTTCAATTGACACAGGAATTGTTTGGGAAGTGCTGCTAAGTACTGGTGTATACATTTTAGTAGCAACTTCTTTGTTTACTGTTAGCAAAATACATTCAAAGTTTACTGACCAAAACTGATGGCTGACTGAGCCATGAGGAGAGAGGAAATTCCCTCACACTTGATCAGTTAACTCTATGTGTAGCTCTGTGTGTGACAGAGAGAGACAGGACACAGGAGCTGCAGCTGTTGGGAGCTCTGTGTCTGACTGAAGTGTCTGAAGAGAGCAGAGGAAATGTAACTAATTGTCACAGCTTTTTCATATTGTTTTTGCTTTCAGAGTTTGATATGTTTGATATTTGCTTTCTGTAGTCCGATATGCAACTCTGGCTGTGCATTGAAGCAGACACCCCTTTTGCAATTGATTTGTCCCAATATAGCTAAATCCTACCCTCAATAAATTACAGCTTTTGCCTCTGATATTTAACATGAAAAGTAGGAAAATGTTTTACAGCTACTTAGATATTATTTGTACATTGTCATTTTAGAACACTTGGGGATCGATAGTATTCCTTTAAGGTCAGATGTAAGGTTAGGGTTTATGTGATGGTCATTTAAGCATGGGATTCAAAGTTTGCAATAAGGATATGGTATCTCCTGCTAGGTTTCCTTATCTTTTGCCATTGTCGGTGTTGAGAGCGGAATCGATCCGGCGGGTGATCGGACATGTCGGAAATTATCAATCGAGCCATCTAATGGCTCAATCGATACCGTGTATTCCCAGCATAATTTAATTAAGGACCAGGCTATTTTGATACTTTCTGTGCTGGGTGGGCTCTCCAGCCCACAGCACAGATCGTATTTGCAGCAGGGTGACCAGACTTCCTCCCTTTTTTCCCCACTAGGGGAATGTCCTGCTGGGGGGGTCTGATCGCCGCCGGCTGCCTGCATGTTGCGGGGGGAGGGGGGGGCTCCTCAAAGCCCCCCTCCGCAGCGATATCGGGCCTCCCACTCTTCCCCCCCCCCTCCCCTCCTTCCCCTGGGCGGCGCAGGACGGCGATGCGTCCTGTGCCGCCTCTGATAGGCTTCAGCCTATCAGATGCTGGCGATCCCCGGCCAATCAGAGGCTGGGGATCGCCGATCTCCTTTACAGCGCTGTTGCGCAGCAGCGCCATATGATGTAAACAGCGGGGATTTCTTCCCCGCGTGTTTACATTACGCCTGCGAGCAGCAATCGGAGGATCGCAGGCTGTTCATGGAGGCACCCTCTGTGAACTGACATGGAGCGCCTGTTTCCATGTAATACCACTTATGACCTGCCGCTGCCTATCGGCGTTAGGCGGTCGTTAAGTGGTTGGATTAAGGTTCATGTTCAGAATACAGCAGACAAGTGCTAAAAGACGAGCAACAGTTAGAGAAAGGATGGATTTGTGGGTTATAGTTAGTTATAATAGTCTAGGGAGGGAACATTTTAGCGTACATGTCAGCATACTATTCCCCCTCAAAGTCATAGAAACTTGGAAGGAGAAGTAATTTGGGGTCTGGCAATCGCCGGAACCTCTAATTACGGCTATGCGGCGACACACTATATCATTGTGGCCAGAGGCGGGACAAGGTCCTCCAGCGCCCAAGGCTGAGACATCAAAGTGCGCCCCCCATCCCTCCGACCCCAGCCATCACACTGAATTCTAATAGACTAAGAGGCGCCCCAGGGGCCCCCAACACCTTACTCTCTAGTTATCTGGCTTGCAGTCACTGCAATGTAGTCCCTTTTCCTATTTCTCTGAGCTGAGTGAGTTGTGCGCCCCCTCCTATACTGCGCCCTGAGGCTGGAGCCTCTCTTGCCTCTGCCTCGGCCCTGATTGTGGCTATAGCGGCGCTTAGTTCAGGCACTACGTGCCATGTGCAAAGAAGCCCTGCCTCTGCGTTTTAAGGGTAGGTGAAAGAAACAAATACTAATTTTAGTGTAGATGAGAGTGAGGCTCATAGAGCTATATTTTCTTTCACACATAGAAGGAATCTATTGCGTGTGTTAGTTTACCCTATTGCAGGGCAATAGATCAGCAGAAACTGGGCGGGGCTGCCTACAACATCTGCCAAACTAAATCTCTCAGTATGCCTCTTGGTACCCAACATCTAATAGGTATCATGACATAAACAGGAGCCCAGCAAGAGGTGTTAAGACTTATTAACCATGACTAGTGCTGACAAAACAAAAGCTGGCTGACAGTCAGTGCTGATATATGCAAAGTTCAGGACTGGAATTAGAGCTACTCTAAGGATAGGTAGGTAAGGTTAAAATAATAATAAGAATAAACACATAAAAGACAGTGAAGTTGGGGCACAAATGTGCCCCATCTCTCCTTCAGCAGATATTCTGATTACATCTCCAGCAGAATCTTCTCTGAACTCCGCCCTTCTTCCCGCCTGCATTTTTCACTTGTGTCTCATTAGGTAAAAATTATTATTCCTATCTCTCTAAAAATCCTCATCTTCCTTTATAAGACAATGACAAGGCAGTTCGACAAAGCTGGGCACCAAAACCATCGCTTATTGCTTAACATTCCTCCCTACTGAATATAATAAATTGCTTCTTTAAATCAGGAAGAGAGGAAATTGGAACACAGGAAAAGAGAGAAATAGAAAAGAAATTGGAAGGGAGATAAGAAAGTGCGTCAAAGTGACAAGAGAACGGGAGAGCGGTAACAGAAAAATATGAAATTGTTTTCATGCAGATTTATGTATGTGCCGCTTAAGCCGCAGAGTCTAAACCTATAATCCAGGGACAGATCAGACCTACGAGATTTCATTTCTTATCCACCATTTCATATGCTTCAAATAAGAAAAAAATGCCTGAAATTAACTGTACTATCTCCACCGTCTTTATTGTTATTATTTTTTTTCAGCAGGAAAAGAAATGTACAATAAATTGTTCAAAACTCTCTTTAAAACCTCATTAAAGGCCAACTGTCGCCATAAATTAACGCTGTAAGTGGTAAAATGCATACTGTGGCAGCACGGTGAGTTAGCTCCCGACTTGCAGCTCTGGGTCACTGGTTCGAATGAAAGTAGGGAGTTGTGGGATGGGTTATGTTATGCAGCATGTCCATTTAATTTAATTTATGGAGAGAGGTGTAACCGTAGGGAGGCACCTGAGCACATACATGCAAAAGCGGCCCCGGTAATTTGGGCGAAGGATGAAACTGAAAAACAGCTCAGCCTGCTCCTGCAAAAGTCCCTGCGGTGTTAATTACCATTTCCCCTCCAGGCCGCCATAGATCCAGGAGGAAAGATGTAATTCGGGTGACAGCTATTTCTGGAGGTCGAATTACCCTTCTTTTAAAGTAATGTGTGAAAACCATCTTTTGACGGCACATTACGGCCTATGGCGGCGCATGATGTGAACAAGTTTCCCATTGTCGTTTTGGTCTCTTTTGCCTGGGCAGACGGTAGCTTGGATGGTGCCTTGAGGCCTGTAGTTAAATGTCTTGGGGTCCTTTTTTTGTGCACAGAAAGCACAAGCCACTAGCCCCAAGAGCATCCTCAGGTAGATAACTTCTGTTTTTGTCCATTCATGTTGTGTTCCATTTTCAATATACTCAGTGTTTCTGTAGGATGTATTAAGGCCCGGTTCACACTTGCGGTGGCCCTCCGGAATCGCCGTGCCGGAGCCGCACCGCTTGCAGAACGGACGGAACGGACGCACGGCATAGCAATGAAAGCCTATGCGTCCGTTCACATGCGTCCGTTCTGCCGAACCGGAGCCGGACCGGATCCGGGCCGGATCCGGACTCCGGCCTCCGTTCCAACATGCGCTATTTTTTCATCCGGCTCCTCCGGCAGCCGTATCCGGGGCGGAGCCGGACTGCACCATCCGGCCAATACAAACCAATGGGAACCGGAGAGCGCACAACACAATGGCTGAGAAATCCGGATGTTCTACCCCACTTCCTATGGGGATTGTTGCGGCGATATTGGATGGGGACACATGGGCAAGCATTTTGGAGTGGAGCAGCACAGCTGGATCCGGATCCGGAGATGTTGGCAGCATGTCGGAGGTGGAGGTGAGTGCTAAACAGCAGAGGGCCTGATTCCACAGGTCCCCCTTCTGCTGACCTCCCAGACCCCAACATTTTTTTTGTTTTTAACGAACTTTTGCCAAACGGATCCGGATCGCATCCTGATGGACACCTGATGCAACCTGACCGGATCCGGATCGGATCCGGATCAGAACCGTACGGTTCCGATCCGGATCCGGTCCGGATCCGGTCAGGTCATCCGGTCCGTTTGGCAAACAACCGCTAATGTGAACCGGGCCTTAGCATCCACTGTTAACGCACTTCTGCAGTGCTTCTCTATGTGTGTTTAACCAACAATCTTTCCGGTTAAAGAGAATCTGAACTGTGAAAATCACGGCATAACATTTTCTGTAAGATTTTTCTGTTAGATTTTCTGCAATTAGATTTTTTTCTGTAAAGTACCGGTAAAGACTGATCATTATCTCTGGTGCATTGTCTTCTGGTTATCTCCTGCTGAGTAGAACAATGCTTAATTGCTAGGCAGATAGATAATTTCCAACACGTTGGAAATTATCTGGCAGGTAAATGTTACAGAAAATTGTATGGTGTGTACTAGGCATTACATAAATAAACATACCAGCCTGTTTGCTGTCTTCTTCTGGCCCCCTCTGTGACATTTTTTCCACTTCCTGCTGCTTTCTTGGTGATAAAATCACTGCTTTATTCATTGTTTTTGTAAACAATGAAGATGGCCACCAAACAGGAAATACATCATCAGAGCAGGTGCCTGTTTACAGTGGCTCGCTCAAGAGTGACTTGACTGCTGGAATGTTAGTCCCACTAGTTGCCTTAGCTGCTTGTCTGGGCTCTGCACTGATCGCTCTGCACTCACAGCTGTTCACAAGGTGACAACTCTGGGAGTCTCACCGACAGGCTGGCTGTGAGCAGAGACCTTGCCTGTGACTCATACAAACAGCACACAGGAGAGCAGAGGGGGGGCGTGAAGGGGGCATGCATAACTTCTCCCTATCACATCAGAGGCAGTGCATTCCTCTCTAGGTCCACTAAGCTTGACAAAGAAAAGAAGATTAGATATATTACAGAGACAGTGCAACTACAAAAGGCTGCAGTAAGACAGACCACATTAGAACAGGTATAGGAACTTATAGGATAGAAGACATAGGCTGAAATTTTTGTTACAAAGTCTCTTTAAAGTGTATTGGAGGTGTCATGTATGTAACCAACACACTATTCCCATCTCAACTAGTCCAACTAACTGAAACTACCTGGTAGTGACAACAATGCACCTAAAGGCTGCTAGGATGTCAAATTGTTTTTTCTGTGCTCGCCCTTGAATACCAACACTGGGCGTTCAATACAAATCCCCTTGCGGGTACAGACTCACCAGATCCAAAGGTCTAAATGACCAGGCATCGCATTCGGGGTGTGGGTCGATAGTGTAATACTCCTTTGTTAAAAATACTAGCTTAAAAACAGGGGACTGAGCGACAGGGCTGATCTTACAAGTCTCTTAAGAGGAGTTAGCTCCCGAGTAGCTGCCTCTCTCAAACGCCTCCAAAACCGCTCTCCGCACCGCCACAAATCAAAAACTGTGCTAGGGTTCACAGCAAGTGACGCCGCTCGGCAAACAGTCTATGGCGTACTGCGTCACACGCTACACATTACTCCAACCCACGTTACACGGTGGCTCCTCACTACGCGTTTCGCTGTTGACAGCTCATCAGAGGCTTTAGGATGTATTGGGTTGCTTTTAAGTTAAATATTTTGGACTGAAAGGGTTACATTTAGGTTTAATGTTACTTTTGATTGAAATGGTACAAGTTACTGCCATTGAGCCATTAACTCCAAAAACACACCTGAAGTTGGTGCTGTATATGTGTGTATGTGACGTTCTAATCTAAGGTATCTGACCACTTCTGCAGACATCAGACGAGTCCAAATGCCTTTGAGCCCCAACCGACATGAGCTCATTGCCAATATTGGTCAAACAGGGCAGCTGCAATGTCATCTGATTTTCTTTGTACCTTGCTCATCTACTTTTCAGAGCCGTGAAATGGTTAACCCTAATTTTACATTTGCTGGCTCCTTAAGTCTACATGGATGCAAAATTCATCCACAGTCCTCTGCTTCTGGTGTGCGGAGCCTGGATCTCCACTTGCACATGATTAATGTGGAGTTCATCCTGTCTAGTGACTGAGTAAAAGCACTGGCAACCACTAATGATATTCATCATCCTTACTAAGAAGCCAGAGCTCCAAGCTGATGTTCTGTGCACTGAGCACCGACAGCAAATCTTTGCATTTTAAAGGTTTGGATAAACAGAGCACCACTGAGTCCAACGTGCATCAGTGGATGCCATCAATTCCAATCCGAGACATACAACTCCCCTCCCACTGCCGTACCTTACACTAGAACGCTGTGTCGCTCGCAGATTTACAGGCGGCATTTGCTTTATGCCTAAACTGGATGCAAAATATCTTCCTTGAGGCAGCAGCCATCAACGTGTGTATTTAGTGCAGGTGATAAATCAACCAGAGAAGGGGAGAAAAATAAGACTGGGAATAAGCTTTTATGAAATCATTTGAACGTTGCAAAGAAAGCGTGCTGCTTTCATATTCATGAATGTAGAGCTGGCGTGCTCTAGGCAGAATTTATGAACGTTTTATAACCAATTCTGATCAGAGAGACTGTCCCAACCGGGAGTCATAGTGCCAGCGGTCATTGACTGGGAATGTCCAACTGCTGCTCTATGGAATTCCCATTCTGTATCCAGGCTCAGTCTGATGTGTTTTCATTTACAGAGAGGATTCTTGACTTAAAGGAGAACTATTGACAGAACAGAAAACAGCAATAAATAATCCATAAATATACCCGATTACTTCTATTTATGCTTAGGCTATTACAGCTAAAACCTAATATCCAAAATAGATGACACCCTACTTTTTTCAAGCTGTATGTAGTGTTAGTTATCATGTCTACTAGTGGTGGCCACAAAGGGCATACCGTAAATAGATTTTCTCTGCCAGAATATCGTTGTTGTTTAAGGCCTAGTGCACACCAAAAACCTCTAGCAGATCCGCAAAACGCTAGCGGTTTTTGAAGCGTTTTTTTCTTATTATTATGAAGCGTTTTGCTAGCGTTTTGCGGTTTTGTGTAGCAGATTACAGATATTGTTACAGTAAAGCCGTTACTGAACAGCTACTGTAACAAAAACGCCTGGAAAACCACTCTGATCTGGCATTTTATCAAGCGTTTTGCGGTTTTCCTATACTTAACATTGGAGGCAGAAACGCCTCCGAAATCCAAAAAATGCTGCAGCCCGGGAGTTTGCGTTTCTGCAAAATGCCTACCGCTCTGGTGTGCACCAGCCCATTGAAATACATTACCCAAGCGTTTCCACATCCGCAAGCGGTTCTAAAAACGCTACCAAAACCGCTCAGTGTGCACTAGGCCTAACTCAGTACAAGACATTGGACACCCTGATATTTTGATTTCTGCTAAATTCTCCTGATTTTCAATTCGTCTGTCCAAAACCTAACCGTAACTTCACCCTCTAGTCCGATGCTTCCCCTATTCACTCCTCCCTTTTCTTTGCTAGCCACAAGCACTTCCTAAATACTCGCATTAAAGAGGAACTCCAGTGAAAATAATGTAATAAAAAAAGTGCTTCATTTTTACAATAATTATGTATAAATGATTTAGTCAGTGTTTGCCCATTGTAAAAGCTTTCCTATTCCTGATTTACATTCTGACATTTATCACATGGTGACATTTTTACTGTTGGCAGGTGATGTCAGTGGAAGGAGATGCTGCTTGCTTTTTTGGCAGTTGGACCCAGCTGTAAACAGCAATTATTTCCCAGAATGCAATGAGGTTCACAGACAGGAAACTGTCAGCACCATGGTCCTGACATCACACTGTGGGAGGAGTTTCACCACAATATCAGCCACACAGATGTCCCTGATAATCCGTTTGTGAAAAGGAAAATATTTCTTATGGAAAAGGCGATATCAGCTACTGATTGGGATGAAGTTCGATTCTTGGTCATGGTTTCTCTTCAAGTGTGTACAATAGACTCTGCAGTGTCTTTTACAGCGGGGGGGGGGGGCAAGAACACATGGGGGCATGACAAGCCAGTCGACTCGTCATGAGAGTCGGTGGCTATTTCTGGCACACCTGGGAAGAGGGAGGGAATGTCATTTGGCCATGGGTGTGGAGCTGGAAAGTGGGGACCGAAACAAACATTTGCAAGTGCAATGGACCGCACTGTGTATTGCTTTTCCTGTTGCAGTTGAAGTATTTGCTTTGCCCAAGGCCAGCCAAGGCATAGACAAGACACAAATGGGGGCATGGAGACAAAGGAGGCAATAAGAGGACACAGAGGGGGCACAGAGACACAAAAACAGGCAGGGGGGGGGGCGTGTTTCACAAAGGAGACACAATGAAGAATGCAGAGAGAGGCACTGTAATAAAGGAGACTATACGGGGGCACTGAAAAGAGCATGCTCTAATTTGGGAAGATATGCTGCTGTTTGGGGGACTTGCCTCCTTGATTATGTTTGTGGGGAAATGCTGCCATATTTTGTCATTCGGGGTATTATGCTGCCTAACTGCGATGTTTGAGGCGTTACGCTCACATTTGGGGGCACCTGATTTGTGTTGAGCACACGCTTACTGCTATTTTTCCTTAATTAGTTTCCAGTGGAAGATACTATAAATTGTCATAGATTATGATTCGGCATACATTTTTCCATGTGCACAAGGCTTTACTGGGACATGTGGTTGCATGGAGTAGTCTAAAGTGGGTTATTAGGCTTCTCTAAGTGGTAGAAAAGATGATATTTGGTGTAATCAGGATAGCTATGAAAAACAGGTTTGGATTCTACAAAGGTCTATTGAGAAATGTAATATAAATACTGGATATCAATGCTGCCTCTATAATGGGGTAAACAGGTCATTGAGGTGGAACTTCTTAGTAGAGCTTCAGGCTTCTGGAGTCCTCCTGCCTCACATTGCCAACATGTCTCAACTCTGCTTAACTCTGAGATGTAGAGTAGTGAAGGGAGCGGTATAGGTTACCAGCTTCCAGCGCTGGGTCACATCCACTCTTTTCTCTTCATAGCACTGTCTGGTGTGCAGCAGCAAAGCAGGGGGTCTCAAGTAGGGTATGTCCAAAGATTTGTGGAGAGTAGAACCACACATTATTATTCATATGTATTAGTATATTCTGACATTGTGCAGGCAGTGGCGTAGCGATAGGGGATGCAGAGGTTGCGACCGCATCGGGGCACTTGGGCCAGAGAGGCCCCAAGGGTCCCTCAAGGGCCCCAAGGACTCCCTGTATTGTCTCTGTTTCCGCCTCTGCTCCCGCCCATAGAAGGGGACACATGGGGGCAGAAGGGGACATAAGAGAACACAATAATTGGGGGAGAACATCTACAAGCCGCTTCTGGGACATGGACGTAGCAAGGTTTAGTATATTTTTTCCCGCTGTTTTTTTTTTTGCCCTCTAAGCCTACAGTATATGCATATTATAGATTGGAGCATCTTACATGCTGAAATATGATAGGTGTAGTGCCCTGGTTCAGACAAAGTTCAGGCAAAGTTTTTTTCTTTACATGCATAGAATATCATTAAACTTTTAAATATTTGCCGGCCGCTGCACGCCAATTGGTGTGGAAGCAGCGGCTGCCCCGGGAATTGGCATCAAGTCCTGGAGCGTGGTTTTGCAGGAGATCGCGCACGTTGATGCACGTGCATCCGCGCTTGAATGATGCTCCACTCCGTCATCAGTCTCCCAGCGTCGATCGCCGCTAGGAGACTGTTAGACGACCCAACCTCCATCTATTTACAATGTACAGCACTGTGATCTAAGGCAGCGCTGTACTGGGGTCAGTCGTGTCACTCGGCTGTCCAGTCTGGAGGTACAGGAGAGATCGGCTCTCATAGGCTGATGCCTATGACAGCCGATCACGGTGATTGGCTAGTGGGGGAAGGGAGGGAGGCATGGGAATTAAAAAAAAAAATAGTAAAATTTATTATAAAAAAACTCAAATAAAATAAAAAAACAAACACAGTAGCAGCGATCAGAGCCCACCAACAGAAAAGGGGGGAATCACTTGTGTGCTGAGTTGTACGGCCCTGCAGCGAGGCCTTAAAGCTGCAGTGGCCTAATTTGTAAATTTGTGGCCAGGAGCATTCAGTGCCTGCACATTTGTACTGCACAGACACAGAACTCTCCCCAGGGACGGGAGCATGATGGGGCCAAGCAGCCGGGCCACCCCCCACCCAACTGGTGGCTTTACCGGACCACCTAGTGGAAGATCTAGGTGGTGGAGGAGAACGGCGAATCAGCCTGAAGGGGCCTGGAGGAAGTCCCAGGTATGTACCGTATATATATATATATATATATATATATATATATATATATATATATATATATATATATATATATATATTTCATTTTAGTTGGTTCTTTGGTTTCCTTTAAATACATATAAACTAACTGTGCCTGATCTAAGGTTTTAATTTGACCCAATGTGTTCTTGAAGCGGTTCTAGTGTATCTCAACAAGACAAACCACTAAACCTAGGTTATGAAACGGTAAAAGTCTTTAGCATGGCTGCACATTGCTACACATCTTTAACAAGCTTAAGGCCTGTCTAATACAAAATTAATCTAAACTTTTTAGAAGAGAAACCATCTTATCGACAACAAGCCATCCCATCTGGCGGGATTAAGAGCGAGAGAAAATATATACATGGTAAATTATGTAGGCTCGATCAGCGATGCCAGAACCTCCCTTCAATTTATGAGGTGCGTCAGGGTGATGGGTATTGACAATGCAGAAATGCTTATCAAGGAATATCGGGAGCTGACACTGGGGCCACAGTCTAGAGAAAGATACGGCTTTCCTGCTACATAAATCAGCCCATGGACTTTTCCAGGAACTGTGTCCTAATAGTCACATTTGAATATGCTGATTGACTTAAATCAATGACCCATTAAGTTGCACTAGACACTTGATCCGCATGGTGATTAACCTCTTGCTACTACTAGGTGGCACCTGTTAGCGTGCAACGTGCACATCAAAACAATAACCATATGATATCTCCGGCTCCGCTATAAATATCTCAGATCTCTCAGGAAGCCAGAAACATTAAAGGACAACTGAAGTGAGAGGGATATGGAGACTACCATATTTATTTCCTTTTAAGCAATACCAGTTGCCTGGCTGTCCTGCTGATCCTCTGCCTCTAATACTTTTAGCCATAGACTCTGAGCAAGCATGCAGCAGATCAGATGTTTCTAGCATTATTGTCAGATCTGACAGGATTAGCTGCATGCTTGTTTCTGGTGTGATTCAGTTAAATAGATCAGCAGGGTTGTCAGGTAACTAGTATTGCTTAAAAGTAAATAAATATGGCAGCCTCCATATACCTCTCACTTCAGTTGTCCTTTAAGGACATCCATTCCAGGCTAATTAAACATCTGGACAAAGCTTTAAAATTTAGTTTAAATACAAAAGTAAACCAATATTTATTTGCCTCTCAAAAATTGCAGTTTATATTTTGGTCAATGCAAAGTGCACAGTATTTCCCCCATCACTGGGACTACAGCGTCTGAATCCCCCCACACACCTGTAATGTACAGACTGAAGAGTGTGCAGCAGGGTCTCTCCCCCCTCTGCTAGTCCTTCCAGACCAGCAATGGTTCCCAACCCCCCTGCCACACTGCAGAGTACCTACTCATGTGTCCTCCAGATCTTGCCACTGCATTTCTGGGGTTGTTCCTCTCCTGCTGTCTTCCAGCCTTGCTCAGGGCCCGTCCCTCCATTGCTGAAGAGCTGAGCCCTGGAAAGTAGGACCTAATTAAGACTGGAATATGGCAGGAGAGGGACTCAAAAGACACCTAGGAGGGACTCAGTGGAGGTGGGAATAGCAGGCAGCAGCTGAAATGAAGGGAGACATTGGCTGAAACCAGGAGAAGTAAAAACGGTATTGGCCAGTACAGTGTGCTGCTTAATGTGAATGGGGTGAGGGGGGATGAGGGTAGCGGCAGCCTGGTGGGACACAGTAAGACTCTTGCTGCATGCCCTGCAGTCAGTGAATTATAGGGGGTAGACACGGGTAAATGACAGTGGAGGGACTGTCATTTGGCGGTAGGACTGACGGGAGTGCCGATGTGTTGGTTGACGTGAGGGAGTTGAAAAGATCTCCTCAGTTTATAATGGTCCTTTTACATAAAAATGGGGAGGCTTACCCACCTTGGGTATAAAGCCCTTTACTCATACTGGATTTAGATTGTCCTCAACAATCATTACTCTGTTGATAGTTTGACATTACTGGGGATAAGTGCTGTACAGAAATGATACTCAGCTAAAGCCAACGGACTGTCAACAGACATGAGATGAGGGACATAGGAGTAGTGCACAAGGGAGCAGCTACCAGCAGTCACGTAAGCATGACATAGCAAGACAACGTCTGGGGGGGGGGGGGGCAGCTGGGGTAGCCACCATCAGAGGGGTACAGGTAGTATTTCAGTACCAGAGCCAAGGTGGCAGACCCAGAAATTTACCTTGCAGGAGAGCCTAAGGTGAGAGAGTTTGGTAGGTGGACCCAGGAGGAGTGCTGAAGTCTACCATCCATGAGACCCTCAACATTTATATCAATTCTGGCAAAGACGGTTTTCCATGTGTCTGTAAACATACATTTATATTTTACATTTTTTCATGCAATGAGGATGACATTGTAATGAGATCAAGCTTTATTTTGACTCTTTCCAATATAATTACCCAACTAGATTCATAAGAACAAACATAAATAATCTGCATGAATTTGCTCAGATGTCTGGAGTGAAACCAGGTGAGGTGAAAATGCCTTCCTTTATGGCATCAGTCCCATTATGTCTACATACAAGCTATGCATTAGTGCTCAGTACATTTAGCATATTGCTGAGATGAGATGATAGATGATATTCCGGCCCCTTCGGCGGGTGGACTGGTATAGCCCGGCACTACCGCCTACAACACTGGCTGCAATGGATTAGGTCACTTGTAGTCTGACCTCTGATGTTCCATTGTACATTTTCATAGACATTTAATACAGTGTAACAAGTCCGAATTAGAAAAATGAACAAAAGTTTGCAGATGTAATGGAGATGAAATCCTCCCAGAGACATCTAATGAAATTGACTCTTGCCATATTCTGTTTCTGAATGGGGATGAGCTGGAGCCAGACCTGTTAGAGGCCTCCCAGGGAAGGCGAATAGTCCATTAAGTTTTGTTGAGAGGAAGCACCCATGATGGGGTTAAGAGTGCTCGGTTCTAAGTGAGCCACTGAGGGCCTGCCTGACAGCGGGGAGGGGATCAAGTGTGATGGCTATTATCAATTGTTAATTCACTTGAATGGCTGTTAAAGATCAATAATGGCTATTGCACTTAAGTGCATATAGCCACTGTGTGTGATGAATTGATGAAGGCAGAAAGGCAGCCAGTGAAAGTTTGTCAATACTACCTTAAATTGGTTACTGAAAAAATGTTGCACTTTCAATGTATACATGTTAGGTGCCTGGCTCACCACAGCTAAAGGTTATATCCACAAACACCACTCTGAGGACCAAAGAGGCGTCTTCCTCTGGATATTCCTTGCAGCATAGCTAGTGATGTAGGTAATATGCAGATATCATAGATCACCGAAGATTTAAAGCTGTACCAGACCATATTCACAGGGTCACTGTTCAATCAGTAAACATGACTAAACTGATAAGTGTGTTCTGCCACTAATCATTACCAAAGGAGGCCTTTAAAGAGGACCTGTACTCTAAAATTCTTACAATAAAAAGCATACCATTCTATTCATTATGTTCTCCTGGGCCCCTCTGTGCTGTTTCTGCCACTCCCTGCTGCAATCCTGGCTTGTAATTGCCAGTTTTAAGCAGTGTTTACAAACAAAAGACATTGCATGTGATAGGCTGAGAGGAGCTCAGTCTGTGACTCACAGAGAGCCTGCACGGGGCGTGGAGAGGGTGTGTATAGCTTCTGTCTATAACAAGCAGAGCTCCACATTCTTGCCTGAGTGCCTGAGCCCAACAAAGCTGACAAAGGAAAGAAGATTAGATTAGATAACAGAGATAATACAGCCACTGTGCAACTAGAAAAGGCTGCAGTAATCCAGACCACATTAGAACAGGTATATGAACTTAATAGGATAGAAGAAATAAGGCTGAACATTTTGTTACAGTTTCTCTTTAAAGAGGACCTGTAACCAAAGATTGAACGTCATCCTAATCAGTAGCCGATACCCCCTTCCTTATTAGAAATCTTTACATTTTCTCTAATAGATCAATTGGGGGCGAGGGGTGTTTGTATGGCTGATATTGTGGTGAAACCCCCTCCCCCAGTGTGATGTCAAGACCATGGTCCTGACAGTTTCTGGTCTGTGAGCCTTGTTGCATTGTAGGAAATAATGGCTGTTTCCAACTACCAAGCAACCAGTATCTCCCTCTGTGCATATGTATATCTATAAAAAAAACAAACCTAAACTCCCTTTTAGCCTATCACATTGTTATTCACCAGTGGTGCGTTGTGGGTAACCACAGTTAAACACTTAAATCTAAATTATTGCAAATACCTTCTGTTTTAAGAAGACAACCCACACTAGGCAGAATTGTGAAAAAATTCCCGCTGATGTGAAATGACCCATACTGGAATAACATTCTTTTCAATGGGAGGAACTAACATCTTTCAGCTTTGTGTGTACATACTTGTGAAAAATCACCCACTTTTCAGTACAAAAACAGGACAAAAACTGACTGGTTGCGATGCGCTGTGGCGAATAATAAAATCAAATAGCTAATGCTATATGCAATGATATTGTCATGGTAGGTTCATATTGGAGCGTTAGCAGTGCAATGTATTGAAATCCTGTGCAGAACCGGACCACATGCACATTTACAGTTGCAGTGAAGCATGCTTTTCATGAACTCTATGATTCACTGTATGCGTTGAATCACAATTTAACAAACTAGTCCCTTCAATGCGTTAGGATCCTTTTTCTTTTTTTTTTTTTTTTACAGGATATGTAATGTCCCAGTGTGAACCTAGCCTAAGCCTATGGGCTTCAAGAGTCCGGTCAGTATCAGGGCGACCATGTGGCGAGTTAACAAGGCATAGCAAGCAGCCTTACCGCTAGTGTAACTCACAGCAAGTCACTACATAATTGTGTAAAGGAAAAAAAAATCACCATTTAATCCTGTTTTGTATTTGATAGGGAATGCTTAATAAGTTGCCAAATATATATTAAATCCAGGGGCGTCTCACCCACCAGGCAAGTATAGGCGGTTGCCTGGGGCGCCATGAGGTGGTGAGGCGCCATGAGGTGGTGAGGCGCATTCCCCCGCCGCTGCTACCGTGACCATGTTTTTTTTTTTTGTTATATTATATTATCTCCCGACTCAGTCCCCGGTGCTCGGCACACTACCATGTGCTCAGCAGTGCCTCCACCTTCACTTCTCCCCAACCAATAGAGCAATCAATACTGCTCTTCTCTGCCAGGCTCCTTCTTTAAAGCCGTGCCCCTTCTTCTCAGTAGCCACACAGGTAAAGTGTTTACCTCGTGTGGCCCAGCCTTTAACTCCGCCCCACGCCAGTCAAACCAGGAGCCAGCGGCCAGCCAGCTTATGCCCCCGACAGTCTGACCCCCCACCTGTGTCACTGGCTGCACACAGACACTGGAGCGAGACAGCCAGGGGACAGATGCAGTCACAGAGAGAAGAATGTGATGTGTCCGTGTTGGAGCCCCGCCCCCGCACAAGACAGCAACACAGCCCGGGAGAAGGGAAGTTTCTGCTCCAGACTCCAGAGATGATAAGATGCATGCACAGGCAGAAGAGAAGGTATGCAGGCAGGGAAGGTATGCAGGCAGGCTGCTAAGAACACTTCCTGTCCTGTGTGCAGACTCCCAGTACTGTTATAACTGCTAGAATGTGCCCTGCTCTTTTGATACTAGAGTTTTCTTTGAAAGCTGGTTACGCTGTAGGCTGGTAAAGCTGTAAACCTGTGCTTTAGTGCTGTGCTGTCTCTCCCTCTCCCCTCTCTGTTCCTCTGCCCCCTCTTCCATCTTAGGCTGTCTCTCCCTCTCCCCTCTGTTTCTCTGCACCCTCTTCCACCTTATGTTGTCTATCCCCCCCCCCCCTCTGTTCCTCTACCCCCTTCTTACATCTTATGCTGCCTCTCCCTCTCTACTCTTTCCCTCTGCTCGGATTACGTGTATTTTCTGGTGAAACGCTTCCACATTACGATTATTTTCTGACAACGCTGCCCCATACGATTATTTTCTGGTGAAACGCTGCTGCCCTATGATTAATTTCTGGTGAAATGCTGCTGCAATAAGTGTATTTTCTGGTGAAACGCTGCCACCTTACGAATATTTTCCGGTGAACTGCTGCTGCAATAAGTGTATTTTCTGGTGAAACACTGCCACATTACGATTATTTTCTGGTGAATTACGATTCTGAATTACGATAATTACTATTATTTTCTGATGAAACACTGCCGCATTATGATTATTTTCTGGTGAAACGATGCTGCATTATGATTATTTTCCTGGGGGGAGGGACTTGGGGGGGCGCCACAGGTTTTCTTGCCTGGAGTGACAAAATGACTAGAGGCACCCCTGATTTTAAATCACATAATAAAGTGTGATCTTCTCACCCCTAGGGTCCGTATTCCACATATGGTCTTGAAATCCACGCCCCCGTCTGAAATCAGACCTGGGCAATTTTTTTTCTTCCCAAACCATAGGCAGTGTTGCCAACCTCGGAAATACATTTTTACTGACAAAGCACAAAAAATTTACTGACAGAACACTTTTTTTTACTGACATCTAATATTATTGAAATTCAATGAAAGATATCACTCATGTGCCCTACGTGCAATACACCGGCAACCACATGGGGCGCGAATGAGGAAGAGTGCAGTGGCGGACACCGGACAGGTGAAGTATTAATGCACGGCATCTGTGGGGGGAGACTTTTATACATTTACATTTGGGGCATGCGACCAGGGGTTTCCTTCAAATTCGTTCTCGATTATCGCAGCCCTTACCGCTGCACACCTTATCGAGCATGCCAACCTGAGTTTTTCCATGCAACCGATTTCAGCCCGAAATTGGTTTGATTGTCAACTAGGCATGCTCTTGATGGCACCGATTTTTATAATAATAATTGTCTTATCTGATGGTTGATCGGCCACCAAGTCTACAGATGTATGGCCACCTTTAGCTAGAGCAGTGTACAATCCAGAGTGATATGTGAACTGATAAGCAGTAAGTGCTGTGATCTTCTGGGAAAGAGAGTGGTTTTTTTTTTACTGACACCACAAAGTTTTTCATGGACTTTACTGACAACCCAGATTTGTTGACTTTTTTACTGACTGTCAGTAATATTACTGACGGTTGGCAACACTGACCATAGGTGAAAAGGATGCTGGGGGATTGATGTCATAACTTAGGACAGCCTTTTTCAACCGCTTTACCGTGGAGGAACCCCGAAAATATATTTTGGATCTCAAGTAACCCCTGCAAACAATTCTTTGAACTTGAGGAAGCCCTGCATTTATTTTGCAGGAGGCATGGTCTTAAAAATAGATGATGTTGTTTATTTCACTACTCCCTATACACTGCCGCTCATTATACTGTCTCCTAGTGCTTTTTTTTAATGTGCTCATTATTATTCTGACCCCCAATTTAGTGTTTCTTTTTACAGTACCCCCCTAATATAATGTGCTCTGTTATACTTCCCCCACAATGGAGAAAAACGCCAAGGAAACCCTGCAGAGTCCTCAAGGAACCTTGGTTGAGAAAGCCTGCTTTAGAAGGAATAGTTCACCATCCCCATCTGTCTTTGTTATATATATACACATATAAAATTATTTAATTACAACAACTACTTGGCATGCCAGAGCTTGCATCTCTTGCAGGGGCTTATTTCGGAGCATGGCAAGGGTTGTTGAAATCACAGAGAATTAGCAGTTGTGCAAATGTTTTTGTTCTGTTTTCAGTCGCTGCCAGCCGACAAGGGAGTTTTTAATTAAAAAAGAAAAAAGCCTTGCATCATCATCATCCATTCATGGATCCAATTGACGTGATCCCTGCACTTTGATTGGCCCAATAGGCTGCCTGTCAAGTGGCAGGTAGCCTACTGAGCTAATCAAAGTGCTGGGATCACGTCCATTAAAGCCACTAGCCCCACCAGGGCTTAGGGCAGGTTCAGTGGAGCGGCCGTTCGTTTGGAAGAGCGAGCGTAAGTTACCAGCGCACACTAGCTGCACTACCGTAGCATAGCGTGCTCTGAGCTCACACTCCTCTGAATCTATCCCTCTGTGAGGTGCCTGGCTCTTCTACTGACCACATATGCTATTGCTCCATTGTCATTGCCTGATGAAGCGGGATCAAACCTGCGAAATGCGTTGCATTGTCCCCTGGAGTATGTAAATAAACTTATATTTGACAAACACATTGGCAATTTTTTGTGTCTGCTTGAAGGAGGTACAGTAAGTCCACCACTGCCTCCTCATGTTTTAAACTTTTTAGATACTTTTATGCTTTTGGCGCCTCTGTATCCATACTACGTTATATCAAGTCCACCCCTGTTTTTTTCCTCTTCTATGGAGAGCAACTACCTTATCCTGAGTGGGGTCAGGTCTTATCTCCCCACCTGCCTATACAGTGGTTGCCTTTGATGTAATCCTGCTTTGTGAGTATAGCTTATTACTCTATCATACTTCCTTTCAACTACCAGTACACACTACACTATATTTGGCTCTTGGTGTCCCTACTCTGTATCCCTCTGTGAGGTAATTACATAGTCAGATCTTAAAACAAATAAATTATTGAAGCTGTAAAGTGTCACCACATATGGAAAATGATGACTAGGAAAGGGTTTTGGGGGTTGCAGAAAAGAGAAGAGTGAACATAAAGATGGGTAATAAGGAGTAGAGAAAAGTAGGAGAAAACAGAACGTGCACAAAAAATAAATAAATAAAATCCGTTGTGCAGATGTGTTCACACACCAGCAGACCAGGCTTGCAGAATCACTACAGTGATACTCTCCAGTGACCTACAGCCTGGGAAAACTAGCAAATCAATCCCCGAAGGCTATGTACACATGCAGTGATCTGTGTGCAGCCTTTCATGCAATCAATCTTAGTGATCAATTTTCCAATTGACAATTGAATGGCAATCTAAAACACTATACACACATGTGGGATGGCGTTTTCAGCTGATTTTCTAGTTCTACACAAGTTCCTGTGATTTCCTGTTTTTATCAGTCAGTTGGCTGCACACATACATGGCACATTGCACAGGACAGATAGATATTTACCAGCACTGCCAATCATAAAATGACTATAATATCAAGGAAATAACTGAGGTGCAAAAAATTATGAAAACCATATAAAAGAGAGTTTTTTGTGTATATAAATTTGGTAGCAGTACACATACTTCCTATTTGATGACCCAGACAGTCAATATCAACATAAGACTTTTTATTAGTCACTTTTTAAAAACTCTAGGAAGCAACACGTTTCATGGGGCGCAGCCCGCTTCATCAGGCAAAAAGGGAGTATATGAACAGGGATTCTAGTGTGCTAGACACCTCTGTAAAAACTAAAAATGACCATACATCGGTCTGCAGCAGAATTCACTACTGATCAATGCAGGGCCAGATTTACCATAAGGCATTATAGGCATGTGCCTACAGGTGCCTGATGATAGAAAGGCTGCTTACTCTGCTCCTCAAGCACCTCCCATCTCGTTCCCTATGCAGAGACCTGAGCAGAGTGTAAATGAGAGGTTACTTACCTGGCTCTAGGCATACCATTGACGAGATCTCCCTTCAGTCAGTGGTAACTTAATACTGAGGGTACCTCTGGCTACCTAATACTAAGGGGCACCTGTAGCTACCTATGAAGGGAAAGGGACAGCTGGGCCAGCCAGCACACTTGTGGTGCGGTTCGGCGGGTTTTATTAGGTTCATGAAGTCTAGGGTGCCAAGACATCTGTGCCTATAGGCTCCTGTGTTGTAAATCCGGGGCTGGATCAATGGACAGTCCAACCATTTAGATTTGATCAATTGCCGATTAAGAGTTAATATTGGCCTGTGTGTACCAACCCGAAGTCTCATCTAAGAAATGAGGATTTTGTTTTTTTTATTCCTTTGTTAACAGATAGCTGAGTTATTACGTTACAATTCAGTACAAGAAATAGTAAGCTAGGTATCCCAATGACCACAAAAATAAATCCAAATCTCGTCAAGATAAATTACGCCCAAACAATAACCAGACAGATGATATCACGGTGGAAGGATTGAGATAGTGATCGGCAGATCGGGTCTAAAGACATTTCACTTAAATAATGGCTCATGGTTTCCAAAACAGCTAATCAGATATCAGACAATTCCTGAAGACAGAAACCCAGTTTGCAATTGGATGATTTCCAGCTCTAGTGAATGTATATTTTTATTCTTGCTCTTTGACAATGATTGCAGGCCAGTATGCACCTGTGACCACAGCCTGCTCTACCCAGGCATGAGTCATTTTGCTCCATTCCACTAAAGGCATGTGGCACTGCCAAGCCTACGTCGTTATCTCGATATCTATATTTCCATTCCAGGAAGACAATTACCATAAACAAACACTTGCTTTTCCTCTCGATGTGCTTGGAATATTGTCACCTCTTTGTTCAATTAACTGATTTGTTCCTGTCGCAGGAAGACTCAACAGGAAGCTGTCACTTTGTGTTTTTGGGCTGGTATAAAAGCTTTTCTTTTATGTAAACATTCATTAAACTAATTTGGAGTTGTCATTACGCGGCTCCCCTGCTGCTTTATATCAGATTATTTCTAAGTGCGTGGTGAAGAGCCCCATAAAGGCGCAGTCTATATCCCTGCAGGGTACAATCATGCAGTTTGTTCTCGAGTTTGTTCGAAGATTTATACTTCGTGGCTTTGGTAAGCGTCCTCAACTTTGATTGCCATCCACGTGTGCTACCTTTTATCACGTTCTCTGCCAGTCTGGCTGGCTGCACATGCCTGTTCCTGCTACCTCCCAGCAGATGTCACTGCTCCACTCTCTGCCTGTATGTAAATGCAAGACGCAGATGAATTATCCTCTTGCTATTATTTTTTACGGCCAAGAGACGTTACCATACATCACTGTGTGATCTTTATGAGAATTGGAGACCTCTAGATGATTGACAAATGCTAAAGATGGGGCTTTAGGTGAACTTCTGAAAAGCTTGCACCAAATCCAAAGAGTCTGATTTACTAAAGTCATCTCTGGAGGGGATATTATTATTATTAGTATAGATTTATAAAGCGCCAATGTATTCTGTGATATCGTACATAATCCGGCAGAGCTGGGCTGGGTTAATTAAAAATTGTCTGCAATTATTGGATTACGATTTGCTACGTTCATCTGGGGCATAGCTGATGAAAGCCATTGTTGCTGAAAAGTATAAATGAATAACGGTGTGATTATGGCTGCATGCAGCCTCCACAGCCAAGTTTAAACCAACTTAAAAAATAAAAGACACAATTCAGGACACAGTGAGATTATCTAAAAGAAAAAAGTTGCTGCAGGTGCCTCTATAATAAAAAAAACTGCAATTACTCAACTACTATGGTATTAAACTTTTAGCAACCCGCAGTATGTAAACTATAATTACACTACTACTATGGTATTTAAGGCAGACGCGTGGGTATGCGTATAAGCATTAGAGATGGCTCGAACCTCCGATTTTCGGTTTGTGAGCCTCGAACGTGAACCTCCGCAAAAAGTTTGGTTTGCGCGAACTTCCGCGAACCGCAATAGACTTCAATGGGGAGGCGAACTTCAAAAATTAGAAACATTTATGTTGGCCACAAAAGTGATGGAAAAGATGTTTCAAGGGGTCTAACATCTGAGTTTTTGCATGGGGGAGTGAGATACACGCCAAAAGCCCCGGGGAAAAATCTGGATTTGACGCACAGCAGCGTTTTAAGGGCAGAAATCACATTGCATGCTAAATTGGAGACCTAAACTGCTTTAAAACATTGTGCATGTGTATACATCAATCAGGTAGTGTAATTAGTGTACTGCTTCACACTGACAGACCAAACTCACTGTGTAACGCACCACACACAGCAGTTTGTGTAGTGAGGGCCGGGCTGGAGTGGTGCGCACCGTGACGAGAGTGCAGGTGATGGCGGCTTTCCAGCCCATATGGTCGCCGGGCTGAGGTAGCTCAATGACAGAACAGTGACTGTCCAGCTGATCGAATTTGGTCAGTCCACAATGAAGCAACAACCTTATTATCGTGGGCTCACGTAGGTAGGTAGGTGCACTGAACAGATGGGTATGCAGTGATTGGTATTACAAATGTGCAGCTGTCACACACACAGGTTGTCACTGAATGTACTGGGCCTGGCAGTGGCACAGTAGGAATTACTAAAGGGCCACGGTCCCACCAGCAGTTGCGACTGACTGACAGGGCTGTATATGCAACACAAGTGTCTGTGGGACACACACACAAAAAAAAAAAATAGATCACAAGAACAACATTAGCTCTCAAAAGAGCTGTTGAGGATGAGGAGTGAGATCAGTAAGAAGGAGCAACCTAAAAAGCCTAACACAAGAGCCTAACTAAGCTTTCCCTATGTCAGCAGCCATGTTCTCTCCCTTCACTAATTACTGCAGCCACACGAGTGAGTGAAAAGGCTGACTGTGATGTAAAGGGTCAAAGTTGACCCTAATGATGTAGTATAGGGGGCGGGTCAAACTCGCATATAGTTCGCGGCCATCTTTAATAAGCATACCCATATGTCTATTTGGTAAAGAGGATACACTCCATGGCCCCTTATCTAAGCTCTGTTGCTCCCGGGCTTGCCGCTATAAATTACCTTGTATTGGGGACTCTGAAATAAAATTGCGCTGTGACCGGGTACAGGAAAGCAGCGGGTCCTCTCTGCGCAGGCTTAGATGCTTCTTTACCCTCCCTCTGCCACACGTCATTATTCGGTTCACGCGCGGAGGGTAGGAAGAAAAGCCTGTAAGCCTGCCCATGCGCAGGGAGGACCCACAGGCTTCCTGTTTCGGGTCACAGCGAGACTTTAATTCAGAGTCGCCGATCCAATGTAATTAATAGCAGCAAACCCGGGAGCAGGAGAGATTAGATAAGGGGTCGGTGAGTGTATCCTCTTTACCAAATAGCCATGGCTATATGCATACCCACTGTGTCTGCGCAAGGTCCCTTTAACCTTTCAGCAACCCGCAGTATGTAAACTACAATCACTCAATTACTATGGTAGTAACCTCCTTTCAGCAACCCGCGGTATGTAAATGACAATCACATGACTGCTATGGCACTAACTTTTCAGCAACCCGCGGTATGGAAACTAAGCCCAAAGTACAGTGCTCAGAAGAGGGCACGTGCCACGGTATGTAAACTACAACTACACACAACTGCTATGGTACTAACCTTTCAGCAACCCCCAGTATGTAAACTACAATCACACACCTGCTATGGTACTAACCTTTCAGCAACCCGCAGTATATAAACTACATTCACACAACTACTATGGTACTAACCTTTCAGCAACCCCCAGTATATAAACTACAATCACACAACTACTATGGTACTAACCTTTCAGCAACCTCCAGTATATAAACTACAATCACACAACTGCTATGGTACTAACCTTTCAGCAACCACCAGTATGTAAACTACAATCACACACCTGCTATGGTACTAACCTTTCAGCAACCCCCAGTATGTAAACTACAATCACACACCTGCTATGGTACTAACCTTTCAGCAACCCGCAGTATATAAACTACAATCACACAACTACTATGGTACTAACCTTTCAGCAACCCCCAGTATATAAACTACAATCACACAACTACTATGGTACTAACCTTTCAGCAACCCGCAGTATATAAACTACAATCACACAACTACTATGGTACTAACCTTTCAGCAACCACCAGTATGTAAACTACAATCACACACCTGCTATGGTACTAACCTTTTAGCAACCTCCAGTATATAAACTACAACCACACACCTGCTATGGTACTAACCTTTCAGCAACCCGCGGTATGTAAATGACAATCACACAACTGCTATGGCACTAACTTTTCAGCAACCCGCGGTATTGAAACTACAACTACACACCTGCTATGGTACTAACCTTTCAGTAAGCCGCGGTATGAAAACTACAACTATACAACTGCTATGGTACTAACCTTTCAGCAACCCACGGTATGTAAATGACAATCACACAACTGCTGTGGTACTAACCTTTCAGCAACCCCCAGTATATAAACTACAACTACACACTTGCTGTGGCACTAACCTTTCAGTAAGCCGCAGTATGGAAACTACAACTATACAACTGGTATGGTACTAACCTTTCAGCAACCCGCGGTATGTAAACTACAATCACATGACTGCTGTGGTACTGATCTTTCAGCAACCCACGGTATGTAAACTACAATCACCCAACTGCTATGGTACTAACCTTTCATCAACCCCCAGTATATAAACTACAATCACACAACTGCTATGGTACTAACCTTTCATCAACCCGCAGTATGTAAACTACAATCACACAACTGCTATGGTACTAACCTTTCATCAACCCGCAGTATGTAAACTACAATCACCCAACTGCTATGGTACTAACCTTTCATCAACCCCCAGTATATAAACTACAATCACACAACTGCTATGGTACTAACCTTTCATCAACCCGCAGTATGTAAACTACAATCACACAACTACTATGGTAGTAACCTTTCATCAACCCGCAGTATGTAAACTACAATCACACAACTGCTATGGTACTAACCTTTCATCAACCCGCAGTATGTAAACTACAATCACACAACTACTATGGTACTAACCTTTCATCAACCCGCAGTATGTAAACTACAATCACACAACTGCTATGGTACTAACCTTTCATCAACCCGCAGTATGTAAACTACAATCACCCAACTGCTATGGTACTAACCTTTCATCAACCCCCAGTATATAAACTACAATCACACAACTGCTATGGTACTAACCTTTCATCAACCCGCAGTATGTAAACTACAATCACACAACTGCTGTGGTACTAACCTTTCAGCAACCTCCAGTATGTAAACTACAATCACACAACTGCTATAGTACTAACCTTTCAGCAATCCACGGTATGTAAACTACAATCACACAACTGCTATGGTACTAACCTTTCAGCAACCCCCAGTATGTAAACTACAATCACACAACTGCTATGATAATAACCTTTCAGCAACCCACGGCATGTAATTTATAATCACACAACTACTATGGTACTAACCTTTCAGCAACCGGCGGTATGTAAACTACAATCACACAACTGCTATGGTAGTAACCATTCAGCAACCCACAGTATGTAAACTACTATTACACAACAAGGGCAGCTTCTAGGCTAAATTGCACCCAGGGCGAGGGTGTAAAAACTGTGCCCCCTTCCCACCACCCTTACTCTTTAGGGACAGTCACATAGCCACAGGTCACAAGTGGATCTGCCTACTTACTAGTGACCAGCTGCTCATCCGGGAGGAAGTAGGGACCAGGAAAAGAGAACCTGGAAAGCCGACTCCTCCATGGACGCTGTGCACTGACAGCCTGCAGTACCGCGACAGGACATCAGGTGTCATCACACGGTGGTGATGTGATGATGACTGGATGTCAGACACAGGCAGCCCAGGAGGAGTCAAGGAAGGTGATTGCGCTGGTAAACTTCTGTCTTCTTCCATTTGGCTGCACCGCGCATCACCAGCTCCCTAGCTGTTATGTCTTTCTGCCTGCACCCCCCCCCCTTCTTCTACTTGCCAGTCTGCCCCCAGGGCAGTCGCCCTGCCCAAGAAATGGCCCTGCACACAACTGTTATGGTATTTGGAGACTGCATCCATGAGATTAAGAGGCGCTTGTTGCTTGGAAGGAAAGCTATGGCATGTAAAATATCAGGATAGTTAGAGCTATGGTCTTCCCTGTAAGTAACATATGGTTGTGAAAGATGCTCTGATATCTTCATATGGACTATAATTACTTTAATTACTATTTAGATATTTAAAAAAGCTATGGGGTTGATGCACAAAACGCTGGTAATATTGCCGTGCACACATAGGACACAGCAATATCATCTTCACTTCCTACTGCAGCACAGTGAGTTGCGCTATTAGCGCAACTCATGGTACGTGCGATACCATAGCAACAGTCACGCTACTCAAGTACTGCGAGTCGCGCTAATAGCATAACTCGCAGTACTGGAGGCGGAAGTAATGGTAATGAAGGAGCATGAACCAGGGATGACAGCAGATTCTGGACAGATGGAAATCAGACTGTTGCAGGAAGGAACCAGCATGGTTCATTTGGAAAGAGATTGTCACGCTCAACATTTATGACCCCTGTGAGTGTGAGGGGGAGTTTGTGAGTGGAGGTAGTTCTTGACTAAACACAAAGGAAACAATAAATGAGAGTTAGGGCCAGTTTCCAGTAGCGTTGTGGATGCGAGTTGATCGCCACGCCTCCCCCAGCAGGTACTTCCGGTTGTCGTCCGTACAACCGGATGCGGCATCATGTGGCTTCCCATCGGCGGCTATGGGGATTTGGATGTGTGCTGCAGAAAAATGCAGCATTCTATCCATACATTGCCCCGCATTGCACCGTGCCGGATCACGTAGATGAATTTGCGTCAATGGAAACTACTCCATTGATGTGAATTGGTTGCAGTTTCTTTGCGTTGCGGTGCAGTTTCCACATAGCAACGCATGTAGTGGAAACAGGCTCTAACTGGTAGTGTAGCGTGTGAGGGCTCGTTTCCACTACACACGTTGCTGTGCAGAAACCGCATGGCAAAGCAAAGAAACTGCAACCAATTCACGTCAATGGACGGGAAGCCGCATAACGCTGCATTCGGTTGTATGGGCGACAACTGGAAGTACCTGCGCGGGGACGCGAGGCGATTCGGTGATCGCCTTGCATTTACAACACTAGTAAAAATGGGCCCTAAATGGTATATGAAGTACCAAACTTAAAGAGACTCCGTAACAAAAATTGCATCCTGTTTTTAATCATCCTACATGTTCCAAAAGCTATTCTAATGTGTTCTGGCTAACTGCAGCACTTTCTACTATGACAGTCTCTGTAATAAATCAATGTATCTTTCCCCTGTCAGACTTGTCGGCCTGTGTCTGGAAGGCTGCCAAGTTCTTCAGTGTTGTGGTTCTGCTATGAACTCATCCTTCCTGGCCCCTCTATGCATACTGCCTGTGTGTTATTTAGATAAGAGAGAAGAGAGAAGCTGCTCTAATCAGCTGGATAAATCGTCCTCTGAGCTGGCTGGGCTTTCACATACTGAGGAATTACAAACAAGGGCAAAGCTGTTTGCAGGAAGAAAAGAGCAGCCTGAAACTTCAGTGCATGGGGGAAAGAAACACACAAATGATCTCTTGAGATTCAAAAGGAATGCTGTATACAGCCTGCTTATGTATGGGTGTATTTTCTATGTGTAGACATACTGTACATCAACCTACTTCCTGTTTTGGTGGCCATTTTGTTTGTTTACAAACAAACTTTTTAAAACTGTTTTTAACCACTTTTAATGCGGCGAGGAGCGGCGAAATTGTGACAGAGGGTAATAGGAGATGTCCCCTAACGCACTGGTATGTTTACTTTTGAGCGATTTTAACAATACAGATTCTCTTTAAATGAGGAGTACTCACAAAATTCGGGTGTTTGAGAGACGACCAATCACAAAGCAGATGTGGATGGCAACCCCATCCACAGTAGGGTCCAGTGCAGGTGATTTGTCCGGTAGTCACACTCAAAAGGATTAAAAGGAAAAAAACCCAAACATGCCATCAAGGTGAATTAGCTATATTAGTTTATAAGGAGGTTTTAATATACAATAAAATATATAAAAACAGGTTAAAAGAAGGAAGGGTGATGGACTAACCTCCTCCATGGGCAACCACAACTACATAAAAAAAAGATATTTAGACACACAGGGCCGGATTTACCATAAGGCACTGTAGGCAAGTGCCTACAGGCGCCTGATGATGGAGGGGTGGCTCACTCCCCTTCCTTAGCGCATCCCTATGCAGAGTCCTGAGCAGAGCGTAAATGAGAGTTTAGTCACTGACCAGGGCTGGAGCTACCATAGAGGCAAAGGAGGCAGCTGTCCCAGGGCCCCAGAGCTTGTAGGGGCCCCCAGTGGCTACAAGAGGAAAAAAATTCAAATCGGCCTTATAGTTTTTGAGAAAATCGATTTTAAAGTTTCAAAAGACAAAAAAAATACACATTTAAAAACCTGCCAACTTTAATGGTTAATAGCAAATCCACCTTAAATGCTAGAAACCCTAAATTTGCAGGATATGTTAAGGAGGAAAAAACAATTTTTCAAAAAGACATTATAGTTTTTGAGAAAATCGATTTTAAAGTTTTGAAGGAAAAAAGTATACTTTTAAATGCGGTAAATGTCACTTTTAGTAGCAAACCCAACGGTAGTGTAATTTTACATGCATCAAACAAAAGCGCAATAAATTTCCTGACGGGGTTTCCAGGGGGTCTATACACAGCCGCAGCGCTTTGGCCAGGGATCGCTATACAGCCGCAATATGGCTGTATGAAGATCCCTGGCATTTTTTTCCTATTTCCCCCCCCAAAAAAATTATGTTTAGAGTGTGGGAATTTTTTTTTTTAAATAATTATGTGGGGTCCCCCCTCCTGAAACTTTTTAACCCCTTGTCCCCCATGCAGGCTGGGATAGCCAGAATGTGGAGATCTGACCGATTGGGACTTCACACCCTGACTATACCAGCTGCAAAAAAAGGTCCTCTAATGCCGATTTTTTTTCTTCCGGGGTATATGTTGGGGGGCCCCCCAGGTTTATTTTGCCCTGGGGCCCCATTGTTGCTTAAACCGGCCCTGCCACTGACAAGATCTCCCTTCAGTCGGGGCACCACTAGCTGGCTACCTAATGCTAAGAGACACCTGTAGCTACCTATGACTGGTAAGGGAGAAGTCACAGCTGGGTCAGCCAGTGCACTTGCGTTGCAGTTCAGGGGGGGGTTTGTGGGTTTCTGGAGGGCAAAGTTTTTGGTGTCAGGACATCTGTGCCTATAGGCTCCTGTGATGTAAATCTGGGCCTGTAGACACATGAGAACATTAGGCAAGGGGAGGGAAAAGTAGGTTAGACCTACAAGTTAAATAAATGAGATGATTGGTTGCTTTCTGTATTTCCTTACAGCGGGGTCTTGATAAGCCCACCTCAATTGTGCTTGCAAGCATCCCGACTCAAGCCCAGCTCCAGACCAGCAAACCTCTATAGCTTTTACATTCCTAAAATGATTAGTCGCTCATTACAAATCTTGTAAAACACTTATCAACCTGACAGACAGCTTTGCAGTGAAAACAATGCGGTTTGGGCTTAATGAAGAAACAATTTTTAAAGCCCACTTTGCAGGCTGCCAGTGTCTCTGGATACGAGAACCTGCTGTAATTTTATGAAGCACACCTTGAAAAGCGGCTCACAGAAGTCCAGGGATTAACAGTCTTCATTTACATAACTGTAAACTTAATGTAGCACTTCCAAACCCTGTATCCTCCAAAGTGCACTTACTGATGAAACGGAGAATCCTCTAAAAGGTTTTCCCAACCTAAACCAATTTGTAAAGTTGCTTTTTAATATCTTAAACATTAGCTAAATTAAAGTGATCTGCATATGATTAGATTAATATTCATATCTTCACTCTTACCTTCATTTTAGCACAAAAAAAGATTAAATATCCACTCAGTGGATTAGGCAGAAAGTCAAGTTGCCATAACAAATTCACATTACCTTATTGTGCAAATTAGAAGAGTCATTAATCTCCAGTTTTAAAATATTGAATTGGTTATTAATTGTAGTTTATCACAGTCAGAAACGGGCGATACGGATTCCGGCCTGTCAGGTTAAACTTGCTGTGCTGTAATCAGTAATGGCAGATAACTGCTATTTATTTATTTCACTTACATGTCCTTCTTAGTCCTCAGTGGTGTCGGCACTGAGAAGTTTTACACCTAGGCTGTAGAAGCCAGTGATGGAACGAATATGAGGTTTGTGCTGCACGGCACTAAGGGCCCGTTTACAGTTGCATTGCAAGTGTGCGTTGTGGTGCCCTATTTTACAGCAGAGTAACGTAACGGCAGTGCAAGGCAATGGGGCTTAGCACACTTACCTCGTGTTGGAAGTGCCCGATTGTCCCCTGAGCCACCGCAAAGCCAACAGCACATTACCGCCAGACTTCTGTGGCAGCGGAAATAATGTAAGTCAATGGGCGCGGAACAATGAGGATATGATGGGGATCTCCGGGATTCCCAGTGATGTACTTCCTGTCCAGCAGGGAGTACGTCACTGGGCGAGGGGGCGGGCAGGGGTGGAGCTATGCATATGATCCTGTCGTGCGCTCTACTGCTGCGTCTCATGTTAGTCATTTTTTGCGTTGTGGTGTGTGCGGCAGGGGCATCACATCCCATCCGCAACATAACAATTTGATGTAAAAATATAAATGATATAAAATGATATAAAATATAAAAGTATAAATGAAAATAGTTAATGGCAAACAGTGGAATTAAGCCCCCTTCCCCTAATCAGACCCTCCTGCTAGGGATGGTCGTAGTCAGCCAACTTCGCTACGCTGGAACTACGCGTAGTTTTACGCAATTACGCTTCGCCAAACTACGGCTTCGTAAATCAAATATTCGCTTCGTATGCATTTCCTAGACTACGCGTTAAAATACGCAGTGCATGTGGATGCTTATGCCCGTATGCAGAAAATGTTATGCATTAATTCCTTTGTAAATGCTTATACCGGGAACTCTATGCATACATTCCCCTTACCAATGCATACATTTGTAAGCATACAATAGCACACGGAAAAATAGACGCGAGTACCGCATTTGTAGTTCACTACGCAATACACGTTAACTACGCATAGTGGGCTTAAGCTACGCATAGCGGTACTTCACTACGTGTAAATTCGTAAGCGTAGTTTTGAAACTTCACCTACGAACTACGATGCGTAGATGCAAACTACGATGCGTAAATTCGCACTGGCGTAGTTTCATCCCTGCCCCCTGCCCTTTACTGTAATAAAACTCTCCCCCTTCCACTCACTTCCCTACAGGCAGAGTACCTCCACATGGGATGACCTATGATATGCATTTTTTTCAAGTTTATGCAAATTTTTATGCAAATATATGCAGCTTGAAAATGGACCGATCAGTTTAAACCTAGGTTTAAATTTACTGGTCCATTATCAAACTGCATAAAAACTTGCATACATTTGCATCAACTTGGAAGTATTTGGATATCAGTGATCATCCTAGCCTCTGCCATGACAGGCATTATTTGAGTACTGGTGCTCAGCTGTACAACAGTCGAACGGTGATGCCCCCTATGCTGCTATTGCGGCCACCTGGCCGCATAGGGGCGATATTTTGGCTGGGAATGCGAAGTATCACTCGCATTCCCATGCCTGTCGGGTTCTGATGGCAAAACCGGAAGTGGTCGCCGGCGGGGACGGGAGGATCAGCGAGACACGGCAAGGGCACCGATCAGCTGCAGGGGGCTGAGGGAAGCCCCAGGTGAGTAAAACTCATTTTTTTTTCTAGACTTAAGGTTCACTTTAAACCAACCCTTCTAACAAAAAGTCTGCTTATGAGCCACAGTCAAACTGAGAGGACGGAAATTCCTAGCAACATATACATTTGAACTAACAGGATTGCTTTGTTTGTCAATAAAAGTGCATCATCATTTTATTTGGCCCATGTGCCAGTTCCCCCGGGAGCAAACACAGTTTCTACTGTAAAATAACATATTAAAACAAACCAGTAAGGAAAATAAACATAAGATAATTAATTGCAAGTGTAGTGGTAATGTTAAAAAGAACTTTCCTGGAGTTTTATTTTTCTCATTTAACCACTTCACCACTGAGGGGTTTTACCCCCTGACCACCAGAGCAATTTTCAACTTTCAGCACTCCTTCCATTAATTCGTCTATAACTTTATCATTACTTATCACAATTAAATGAACTATATCTTGTTTTTTCCACCACCAATTAGGCTTTCTTTAGGTGGGACTTTATGCCAAGAATTATTTTATTCTAAATGTGTTTTAATGGGAAAATAGGAAAAATGTGGGAAAAAATTCATTATTTTTCAGATTTCAGCCATTATAGTTTTTAAATAATGCATGCTACTGTAATTAAAACCCATGAAATGTATTTGCCCTTTTGTCCCGGTTATAAAACCGTTTAAATTATGTCCCTATTACAATGTTTGGCGCCAATATTTTATTTGGAAATAAAGGGGCATTTTTTTCAGTTTTGCGTCCATCCCTAATTACAAGCCCATAGTTTATAAAGTAACAGTGTTGTACCCTCCTGACATAAATATTTAAAAAGTTCAGTCCCTAAGGTAACTATTTATGTATTTTTTTATTGTAAATTTTTTTAATTTTTTTTTAATTACAAAAAAAAAAATTGGGAGTGTGGGAGGTAATGAGTTAATTTTTTGTGTAAAAGTAATTTATTTGTATGTGAAAAATGTTTAGGGTGTAGTTTTACTATTTGTCCACAAGATGGCCACAGTAACTTTTTGTTTAATGCGACCTCCAAGCGTCCTTCCGGACTCTTGGAGGAAGTACTAGGAGGCTGGGTAAGTGGTTTTTTTTTTCACAATGATCGCGCTGCTCATCGGAGAGCAGCGGATCATTGCGGGGCTTAGATCAACGAATGGGAATGGATTTTCCCGTTCATTGATCTCCGGGAGAGCGGCGGGCGGCGTGTTTACGAGCGGCGGGCGGCGTGTTTATGAGCGGGAGCGTGGGCAGCGGCGGGAGCGCGGAAAGTACGGATTTCTCCGTCCCTGGGGGTTAAAGGATGGAAAAAGGGACAGAGAAATTTGTACGGGCAGGGGTTAAGTGGTTAAAGGACTTACATTGTAAGGCTAGGTGTACAGTGAAAACATATGCGTTTTTAACACACGCATTTTCATGCGCTTTTGTACATATTGGTCCACAATGCACAAAACCAACACATGCAGCAGTGCATTGTGAACAAGCTTTCAGCTACAATGCATATAATGCAGCCATGTCAGTGTGATAGAACATCTGGAGCATTCAGCTCATATTCAGTGAAATAAACACCTTTTGAACTTTTCCCATCACTATTCTGCTCTAAGGAATGTATGCAATGTTCTTGGCTTCTATTTATGGGAAGGAGTTGATGTTGGAGTTATTATTTAGCACATATTCCTGTATTCAAACATATAAAAATATCACATTGTCATCCTTTTTCTTAGCTACAAGAGAAGAAAGTTGGGTACGAGTGCTTCCAAAGCAATGAACATGCATAAACAGTCAAGGTATCCCATTCCACAAATAGAACAGTTAAATTTCCAGAGTAAAGGTGCCCACAGACCTGACGATTATGGGCAGATTCGACAAAGAGACAAATATATCTCTAATCAAATCTGATTAGAGATAAATTTGTCTTTTCGTTGATTCTGTCCATTTACTACAGGCTGATTCCCATCCGGTTTCAGCATGAAATCTTAGGGGAATCGGCACTGCCGCTGCCCTCAATGTATAAATGTTCCCCCCAGTGTGTGCATACATTACCTGTCCTGTAGCAGCCTCTGCGCGGTGTCCGTAACCTCCGAGTGGCTCTCTGTACACGCTACTGACGCATATTGTCTGACGTCGGTGCATAGTGTCTGATGTCAGACGCTATGCGCCAGTAGCAGGGGCGTAGCAATAGGGGGTGCAGAGGTTGCGACCGCATCGGGGCCCCAAAGGGCCCTCCCTCAACTACAGTATTAGCTCTCTATTGGTCCAGTGCTCATAATAATCACTTCTATAGATATTTTGAATAGTGGTAATCATTAACAAACTGTTCCCCATCCCCTTCTTGCACCTCTGACACTGTAATTGCCATTCGCAGGTTTTGGTGCGCCGTATCCATTGCTATGTATAGAGTGCTTGGGGGGCCCAATGTAAAACTTGCATTGGGGCCCACAGCTCCTTGGCTACGCCACTGGCCAGTTGCGTGTATAAAGAACCGCCTGGAGGTTAGGGGCACCGCGCGGAGGCTGCTACAGGACAGGTAACGTATAATTGCTCACGGTGGGCACATTTATACATTGCGGTGGGGGTTTCATCGTCTCGTCGCTTGTTCCGAAACCGGCCGCCGTACTTCCGCACACTCGACATCTTGCAGCATGCGACCAATTCCCATCCCGAAATAGGATGCTTTGTCAATCGGGCATGCACTTGGCAGCACCAATTTTCATCCAATTAGATTATAATAATCGAAATGGACGGTCGATTGGCTGCCAAGTCGCCTGATGTATGGCCACCTTATGCCTCAGCGCTTGCATAAACAGCTCCTTCCTTGATAAAAAAGAGATGAAGAAATCTCCTGCAGAAACCCAATTCTTAAACAAACCAACAAGGCGATCGTTATCACATATGATTGAAACACTTTGGGCTTGATTCACAAAGCGGTGCTAACCTAGTTAGCACGCCTAAAGACTTTTGGGCGTGATAAGCATTGCACTAAGTAGGTAAGCACCGCTTTGAGGGAAAAACTCAAATTCGGTGCGCGCGAAACTTCACATAGGGTTTAATGGCATTGCGCGCGTAAAACTTTACGCACAAAACTTTGCACGCGAGTTTATTTTATCACGCCTAAACTGAGTTTAGGCGTGATAATGGGCTTTTCACCAGCGTGCTAACAGTTAGCACCGCTTTGTGAATCAAGCCCTATGTCAAATCAAAGCAGAAAGTAAAACAAATCATAAAAACATAGAAACATTACTCCTATATAGGGATGATCAATGATATGCAAATACTTCAGTTGTATGCAAATGTATGCAAATTTTATGCAAATATATGCAGCTTGAAAATAGACCAATAAAGTCCCACCTAAGTTTAAATTGATTGGTTTAATTTCAATCTGCATATAGTTGCATAAATGTGTATAAACTCGGAAGTATTTGCATATCATTGATCATCCCTACTCATTTCGTGAGTCCTGTGAAAATCGCCTTGAGACACTAAAAGCGCCAGAATACCAATAGGTGAAACCTTTTAGAGATGCCCAATCTCTAGTTCCAACCATTTCGGTTCTATGCCATCATCAGGGGTCGCAGGATCTTAGCGATAGTTTCTGAATCTGGGACGATTATTAAGGCATCTTCTGCATCGTGACTGTCCAATGAGAAGACCTCACCTCAAATGACATGAGAGGTTTGGAGTTCAGCATGCTAAATACATTTCAGCTTGCTGCCCTTCATTAAAATAGATCTGTAGTTAAAAATCAGGGGAAAAAAATATCTTAATTGATTAAATGTTTGATTCCCAAAGAATATGAAAACAAAGGTTAATTAAGAATTATGACTTTAATCAATAATTTAGACTGAATTATTGGTTCAAACTTGATTGGGATAGGAAGTAATTTGTATTGTCTGTGCGTAGGGAATATAGGGAATATGTGGCCACAAAGCTCTGCAATGCATTGAGTGGCACAAAGCTAGCATTGGTGGAAGTTTAATAATATTTTTATTAATTATTATTATTTATAAAGTGCCAACATATTATGCAGCGCTGCTCAATAGATAAATGGGTTGACATACAAGGTAGGACATACAAGGCGCTCAGAACAAAACAAGATCATGCAAATGTATTTGATAACATTAGTTCAATGTCCTTGGTAAAAATAGAGACTGTTCTAGTCCGCATGAGTTGTGTCAGACCGTGAGATTGCATAATCAAGATGAAAAAACAGAGGGGGGGTATAGGCTTACGATCTAAAGGGTGGGGGTAGAAACAACGGGTGCATATGGAAAAACTGGGGGGGGGGCATAGGCATAAGATCTAAAGGGTGGGGGTAGGGACAACGGGTGCATATGGATAAACTGGGGGGGCGCCATAGGCTTACGATCTAAAGGGTGAGGGTAGGGACAACGGGTGCATATGGAAAAACTGGGGGGCGCCATAGGCTTACGATCTAAAGGGTGGGGGTATAGACAACGGGTGCATATGGAAACACTGGGGGGGGGGCGGGGCGCTGCCATAGGCTTATGATCTAAAGGGTGAGGGTAGAGACAATGGGTGCATCTGTTGAGAGGGTGACCAGCGGAATGTATTATGATACTGATGTGGGGGTGGGGTTAGCAAGCATGAAAAGGTGAGTCTTGAGGGCTCATTTGAAGGCATTAAAGGTGGGGGCAATTCTGATGGCTGGTGGGAGCAAGTTCCAGAGAGTGGGGGCAGCCCTAGTGAATAGATTTCTAAATATGTTTCTAAACAGATTCCCCGCCAACCCAGAAAAATGTTTTCACTGCTAAAAAGCCCATGCTCTTCTAATAATAGTCTATAACAGTCTGCAAATGGAAATAGTGCCACTGAACCACCATTAAACCCAAAATGAGCTATAGGTGCCCCTACTGCTAATGCACCCTAGGTAGTTGCCTTGTGTGGCTACCCCTTTGCCCAGCCCTGGGTGACTGACTTCTGTGTAATATAGCTCATTTACTGTTAGAGCTGGGACACGCTGGTATTTGGCAGTGTTTTGGGCTCACTTTCAATAATTAGCGATTTCTCAAATTGCTTTGCCAACGTAAGTAGATGGTGCAGATCCCACTGGATCGATTGCGATTAGGGAAATCGCAATTGCAGGACATGCAGCATCTTCGGAGCGTTTTCATTCTAATGTATTGAATAAGGGCAGGGAAATCGCTTTCAAAATCGCTTACAAAGCGATACCACAAATCACTAGCGATTGCGATAATGCTTTTAGACTGGTCAGTTGCCAAGTTGTGGCAATAAACTACAATCAAGAACAATGAGATTCCCAACCTATTGTAAGGAGAACAGAGGCGCCAACAGAATAAAATATATCTAAAAACTTTACAATTCCTCGGGAGGCGGTGGTGGACTCATCTCCCCAAAGCAGACATGATACTGTCGGTTTTAGTACAAACAAATTAATTTATATACTCCAACATACAGTGCAACACGTTTCGCGGGTATATTCCCGCTTCTTCAGGCAATAATGAACAGGA
>NC_090656.1:46638744-46666244 GCF_040937935.1 Hyperolius riggenbachi
ATTACAATAGTAAATTTAACATGATGACTAAAATGTATAAATGAATAACAGAGTGCAAGCAATTAAAATAACATTCCATGACACAAAAGGGTCCCTGCCCTCGCGAGCTTACAATCTAAAGATCTATTGAGAAATATTGGCTAATCAGAGAGAAACATAGATGTGGGAGGGGAAAACAGGAGGGAAAGAGGCTTAAGCATTAGCTATGTATGAGGAGAAAGTAAAGAAGAAAAAAAGAAAACCCAGCATGCCCTGCAACTTCCTATGTACGGCAGATGTACCCAATAAGAGCCAGGGAAACTGGGGAATGATGTTTTATGGAGAAGAAAAGTAAGAGTGAGATTTTTAATTTTTGGATTGCCTGATTAGCATCCTCATTACTTTACCAGATAAAAATAAAGAATTGATTTTTGACTTTATGCCTGACAGTTTCACTTTAAACTAACAAGCACTGAGAAAAGCATTTGTGGTGTGAACCAGTCCTAATCGAGAAAAAAAAGCTGATTTTTACCTCCCACGGGCTCCTCCCAGCTTCTCGCAGTCTACCAGGTACCTCGCAGCACTCCCGTCTGCACTGCTGTGTCTGTCACTCCATGCACTGTCTCAGCTTCACGCACCTCCTCATTTACGCTCCTGATGCTGGGAGTGTTCTGCATCTGCGCAATTCATAAACCTTGCAAAGGCGCAGAACGCTCACAGCAACAGAAGCGCGATCGAGGAGGCACATGGCCAAGGAAGCGCATGCGCAGTGGTCTGCAACTGAGCAAGTCATGGACTTTAACCTCTTGCCGACCGCGTCACGCCGGCAGGCGTGGCCGCGGCGGCAGCCCCAGGACCGCCTAACGCCAATTGGCGTAAAGTCCTGGGGCTCTGTTTTGCAGGAGATCGCGCACAGGCTGCGCGCGCATCTCCTGCTTGGGGGGCGGAGCTCCGCCCCGCCTTCAGATTGTTAGACGGCGTGATCGCCGTCTATTTACTCTGTGCAGCGCTGCGATCAGCAGCAGCGCTGCACTGGGGACATCCGTGGGACACGGCTGTCCCCCTGGGGGACAAGAGAGCGATCGGCTCTCATAGGCAGAAGCCTATGACAGCCGATCGCCGTAATTGGCCGGCTGTGGGGAGGGAGGGAGCGAGGGAGGGAAGGGATTTAAAGGAAGAGGTTTTTTTTTTTAAAAAAGCGGCAACACAAATATTTATTAAAAAAAAATAAACATGGGGGGAGCGATCAGACCCCACCAACAGAGAGCTCTGTTGGTGGGGAGAAAAGGGGGGGGGGGAATCACTCGTGTGCTTATGTTGTGCGGCCCTGCAGCTTGGCCTTAAAGCTGCAGTGGCCTTTTAAACTAAAAATTGCCTGGTCACTAGGGGGGTTTAGCCCTGCAGTCCTCAAGAGGTTAATTTGGGTCACAATGGCACAATGCAGCGGTCGGTCGTAGAGAATAGAGAAGGACCTGATAAACTGCAGGGGGCTACAAGAACACCTACATGAAAAAGGACAAATTATATTTTTTTCCCCTAATGAATTGGGCTTGAACACGGAAAACATTTTTTGAGTGAAATATTTAAAAAAGTGAAATAAAAAATGAAATGTTTTTCTGTGTTTTTTCTCAAAGAAGAATTACATTTTGCTGACAAAAATTTTACTGTTTGTAAAAGCCCCTATTCTGCTGAATCCAGCGATACCAGATATGTATTATTGGTACTTTTCCTGTCCTGGAATAGATGCGCCAGTACAGGTAGCCAGATATAGGTGCAGCCAGTATAGATACCCAGGGTATAGGTGACGTCAGTACAGGTAGCCAGGAATAGGTGCCCCATTATAGGTATCAGGTATAGGTGCCACAATATATTTAGTAGGTATAGGTGCCCCCAGTATAGATAGCAGGTATAGTTGCCCCAGGATAGATAGTAGGTATACGAGCCTCCATTACAGGTAGCAGGTATGGGTGCCACTGCGGGGGAGGGGGGTCGACATCATCCTACCTCCACATGGGCCCCTCCTCCTGTGTCCCCCTGCATGGCTGGAGCGCAGCGGTCTGTGTCATTAACTTACCAGATCGCTAGCTCCATGCGGTGCCCCCTCCGGCAGCAGGCTCCTCTCTTCTCGCACGATCTCTGTATGACGTGTATGTAATCACGCGTCATACAGGAAGTAGAGAGGAGAGAGTGCAGACGGCTGCTGACAGGGGACACGGGCATGGAGTGGGTGATCAGGTGAGCAATTACACAACGATCGCTGCTCCAGCCATACAGGGAGGCAGAGGAGGGGGGCCCATGTGGAGGGAGAGAGGAATGATGTTGCCCCCCCCCCCCCTCCTGCTTCCCGGGGCCAAATTGCCAATTAACGTACCTAGTATGCTGTTGGCAGTTTAAGCAAGCTTTGGCAGGGAAAAGGTTAAAGGATACCAGAACTGAAGTGAGTAAGAAAAGCGGGGGCAGTAGGCATGTACGGCAAACTGTACTGATGCCAACCGCTCCCCCCGGTTCTCCTTCATCCCCTGAGGCCAGGTGCGCTCTGCGAATTACATCACAATTACACTGTGCTCCTGGACGCGGGTGCACAGCCTGCACACTAACGCCCGACCGGGAAGAGGCTGCCGGGGGGCACTTAGCAAAAGAGGGGGGGTGGAAAAGAACGGTAGAGTGGTGGGCATCAGGACAGCTAATTTTCCTACTCACTTCAGCTGTGAAATCGTTTTGCAGTGTTCCCCAACCCTGTCCTCAAGTACCACCAACAGTGCATGTTTTGTGGAAAGCCATAGAGGTAGTTAATCAGCTCTGCTGAGACACTAATTACCTCACCTGTGCATGTCGGTGGTTTTCTATAAAACATTTACTGTTGGTGGGCCTTGAGGACAGGGTTGGGGAACTCTGCTTTAAAGAGAACCCGAGGTGGCTTTGTATAACGTTAGTGGGGCACAGAGGCTGGTTGGGCACACTAACACCAGCCTCTGTTGCCCCATGGTGTGTGTCAAAGACCCCCCTGCTCGCCGCTATACCCCCGCAATGCTGGCGACACGCAGCGTGTCGCCAGCACAATGTTTACCCTAGCGCTGTCTGTCAGCGCCGCTCCGCCGCCTCCTCCGCATCGCCGCTACCCGCCCTCGTCCCTTCCCTCACGCTGATTGGAGGGAAGGGACGAGGGCGGGTAGCGGCGATGCGGAGGAGGCGGCGGAGCGGCGCTGACAGACAGCGCTAGGGTAAACATTGTGCTGGCGACACGCTGCGTGTCGCCAGCATTGCGGGGGTATAGCGGCGAGCAGGGGGGTCTTTGACACACACCATGGGGCAACAGAGGCTGGTGTTAGTGTGCCCAACCAGCCTCTGTGCCCCACTAACGTTATACAAAGCCACCTCGGGTTCTCTTTAAGGTACCTTTTAAATCACAAAGACAGTGGTTTTTAATGTTAATCAGCACCCATACATACAGATCTTCAGCTACTGAACTTGTTATCTGTTCCCTGCACATCTAATTAGTTATTTTTTTTATTGAGTTAAAATACATTCAAACTCAAGAAAAAGTGTCATTCAGAGCCCTGAATTCTCAACACATACAGGCCCAGATTCAATTCACTTTTTCTCCTAAGTTTTCGCCTAGGAAATATTTTTTCACCTTTAGTTTTAAAATAATATTAGTGTACAGTTCTTTGCAATTGAAAAAGTAAAAGGTAGGTGAAAAAGCACTATCAAAATGATTTAAGATATTTTCTTGACTGCTGGTGGTTTAAAAGGCTTTTTATTGACAAGGTGTGAGAATATTACCTAGGAGAAAACTCAGAAGAAAAAGTTAATTACTTATAAGGCCACAATGAGAAAAAAGAAAAAGAAAACCACAGGCTAGTTCTATGTAGGATTGTTGCGGTACATATACATTTATCTCATCATGTTACATGTGACTCAAAGTATCTCTTAATTTTTTACACATGCCAACACTTCCGTTTTATTCAGCAACGGCACAGTGCATGGAAGTTTTTAACAAAGACGTGATATCGAATTTTGGAATTAATTTGCATTAAAAAAAAAAATCTCCTTAATCTTAATTATTACTATTTACTTTGACTACCTTTTCCCTTAATTATAAACGGTTTTGAAACATTACTCAGTCATAGCGCTAAAACGTGAATTTTATTTCTTATTATTTTATTAATTTTTGAAAAAAGATAAGTATTACAAATTAAAATGTGATATTTGTTAAGAGCTTTTCCTGTTAATTTCATTGAACAGTTATGCAAGCATAAAATGCAAAATCCCATTTCTCACACCGTGCCCCAACCTTTCTACCTAAAGTTATCCCATTTCTCCTGCCTAAATTCCAAACATACATAGTGTCCTTGTCAATGCCCAACTCTAACCTCCCTTCCAAAGTAATCCCTGTCCTGAGTAGAGATGTGGCGAACGGTTCCCGAACCGTTCGCCGGCGAACATCTCTGAATCCAGACAACACGCTCATGCGCAGAGAGTGCCCGGCAACAGGAGCGCAGGCGTACTACTCAGAGCGACCTGGAAGTAGTAAAGCCCCCAGAGATGTTCGCCCGGCGAACTGTTCGCCACATCTCTAGTCCTGAGGCCAAATACTAACAAAAGTAGTAAAATCTTACCTGCCCCTACCCTATTCCTAAACACTAACCTACGTACTATCAAGGCGTATGTATTATCGTGCTACCGTTGAGGGGGCGCAGGGCGAGTCGAATGACAGCTCACCCTGCTGCAGCTAAAATCCCCAGCAGCGTTAAAAACGATTCCCCCTCCGAGTTGTAACAACTCAGAGGGAGATGTAATTTGAGGTCTGACAATCGCTGGATCCCCAAATTACATCTTGTGCGGGCTGTGCGGCATAGCACTAGTGCTATGATGGCGCCCAGCTTCGGCACTGCGTGCCAGGCGCAGAAAGGTCCTGCTTTGACTGTCAAGCTCCTATCACTGATAACCCTAAGGGCTCAAACCCACAAGAAGCCTTTTCTAAGCGCTAGTGATTTGAAAAAGCTCTTTCTAATGCAATGCAATGGAGGATCTTTTTTTAAATCATATCACTCAAGTGGGATTACACACCCATCGCATTACATTAGCAAGAGCTTTTCAAATCACAAAGCACTCAGAAAAGCACTACTAGTGGGTTCCGGGCTTAACTCATTTTCCAACCCTTTCAGTGTCTGATGTTTCAGCCATGGAACAGCCAAAGCACAGCACCACTTTTACCCTTTAAAGAGACTCTGTACTGTCCGTTTTGTACAATAGAAAACATACCAATAGAGAAGATTAGATATATTACAGAGACAGTGCAACTAGAAAAGGCTGCAGTAAGACAGACCACACTAGAACAGGTATAGGAACTTATAGGATAGAAGAAATAAGGCCAAATATTCTCACACGCTGAACAAAAAAAAATAAAACAAGACCCCCAACGATATGCTGCTGAATTTCCACTGCCCCACATTAAAGTCCATATGACTTCCATCATTACATTTATATTTGTAGAAATCTGCCCCTCTAATATACCTTTATTTTGTGTTATGTTATTTTCTCTTGTGTTTTCATTGTTCATTGAACAGAGGCAGATGTTTCTCCTGAGAGGATACAAACATCTGTGGTATTAACCTCTGCCCACTTCCTGTGTACCTGTGTATGTGCCACAAATAAGGAACTAGCAGTGAACTCGTACAGCTGCATAACCAAACACACTTCAAGAAACATTACATTACAAGTTAAAATCATTTGTTCAAAAGAGATTCTTGAGGGAGTTAAAAGCAAATTCACCAAAGTAAAACCCCAAAGAAATCCAAGAACAGCAGAACTTGCTTTCCCAAGCTACCCACCAAATGACAATTCTCACAATAGACGTGCAGTCTCCGATCACCTAAACATATAAAACGTGTGTCTCCAAAAGCAGCGTCCCTTATTAACACTATTTGCATTTTTTGTTTCCTAAGAAAGAACACCGAGGAGTGAGCCCGAGAAAGTACTAGCATTAGTCCAAATTTGTCCCTGCTAACAGGCATCGTTAAAACTATCATATATGAAAAAAGATCGTTAGGAATTCATGATAAAAAGGAAATATTATAAGGAGTGATACCTATATGTGATACTTATCAGCAAAGGGAGAAGCAGAAACACTGAGGTCACGTTCACATTGGCCATTGCGTTCCCTGTGACTGCAGGAACTCAACAGATCAGAACTGCGGCACTGCCTTTATCCGCACATTGAGTCGTGTACAGTGGTCACCGAAATGTATGCTGCACTTCTATAGTTACCATACCGCAACCAGTTATATCCCAACACACCCGGAGCACTGTAAATGTCACATAATAGGTGCATCGCAGTGTCGTAAGACGCATTACAAAATGTCCGTTACACCAAGACGCAAAGCACCACTGTGAAAGTGGTGACTCAATCACCCACCATTGTGCCTGGAGGTGTGTTTAGCTCATAGGGACAACAATGGATAAATTGCATATTTCAGCAGTGATGCACTGGGAGACATTTCGGAGCTCACTCCAACCTGAATTATTGCAAATACTTTCTGTTTTAAGAAAGCAAACTTTTGTTTTCCATAGCAGTTTAGTAAGAGGGCTTTTTGGTCCATTGTAGCCCCTTACACACTCCAACGATTTCTGGTTCACCATGAGCTGGGTAGTCTGCAACTTTGGACCACTTTAGTGAGGTATATAACAAACAAAGCGAGATAGTCACCATAAAAACCAAATTTCAATAGCAACTGGTCTGAGTGTATTAAGTAATAAAGATGCTAATCCTACATTCAAAACTTTTTCTTCTGTTATGATTTGGAGTTATCACATACTTAAGGAGCACTGGCCCTTTAATAGTCAGTGCCAAACAGTTGCATGCTGGGGGTTCTTTTTATCCATAATATATTCCTCCTCTTCCATTTATTTCCTGCCTAGTTGCCTATCTGAAACATGATCCCCTGCTCACTTGTGTTTACAAGGAAGCTGAGGTGACTCAGCGATTGGAGGAAAAAATACAAAAAGTAAAGGGCAGAAATGACACCAGGATTCAGCCTAAACTGTGGGCAAAAGACATGGCCCCCACCACTAACAGAATTCTCTTCATTTACTATATAAAATTCACTGAAATCAGAACGTGGACAGTACAATACATGTGCTATGTAAGTAGATCAAGTATTTATCTACTTATATATGTGGGTTTTTTTCCCTGCCATAGTATGGCTAATCCTACTGCTTTAAAGTGACCTGGAAAGTGGCATCGGGGAGGGGTGTTGGCTTCAAGGCCGCAGCTGGGGCATCCAGATAATGCCAAACAGGGTCATTCAAACCCTTTCTGGTCCTTTGCATTGTGCAGTACATTTTGCCTTTTCTATTCTTGCCTTAAAAGCATTGGTAAAGCAGAGCTGGACAATTTTAACAATCTCCAACCCTAAATTATAGTGAGATAGTAGCGACATATAAGAGTGGCAATTTCTGCACTAGAAGGTTCAGCCCACAACAGAAAATAAAAATGATGCTGATTATTTTAATATCATCCAGATTAAGTCATTATTTTTATATCCTGGCTCACTAACCTCCTGCACTTAGCTAGTTACCATACAGGAATTCAATGAAAGAAGCTATATCAACAATGACAAGGCATACAAAATTATGTTTTTCACTTATCTTTATACAAGTTTAATTGTTTTCCCTTTATTTGGCCTTCGTTTAACAAGTCTGTATTAGATGAGCTCTCATACCATTAAATGATTACTTAAACAAATTGACTTAACATGGGTCACTGCTAATTAATGTGATTACTGACCCCATGCTTTATATAGGTCAGCTATGGGTTACTGCTCCCAATCTCTAGTATACTACGATTAACAAAAATGGACATGATTACTAGACTGACCTATGAATGTACATTGAGTGACTCATTTGTACAAAATAAACAAATAAAAAAAATTCACATCAGAAAAAAAGTTTATTTTATCCTATATTTAATAAAAAGGACAAATAACAATAGCAACAGTAGTAACATGAATAACTGACATTTTAAAATACGGTACTTATCCTGAAAGAATATTATACCAATGACAAAAAAATAAAGAAAGTAAAAACACATTAAATTGTTTTAGGAAATAATATATTACCATGCACTTAAAGATGTAATATACTGCGTGTGTGTGTGTGTGTGTGTGTGTGTGTGGTGTGTGTGTGTGTGGTGTGTGTGGTGTGTGTGGTGTGTGTGATGTGTGTGTGCGTGTGCGTGTGTGTGTAAACACACACACATATATACACACACCCCACACACACACACACACACACACACACACACACACACATATATATATATAAGAACCCTAAAATGTACATATATATGTATACTGCAGATATCAATAATATGAAAGTATAATGATCTGTTTTCATTCATCCGTACAAAATTCAAAATCTGTTGTATTTTTGCTTTACTCGTGTATACAACGAAGTCATGCAAATACAGATGAAACAATTAAGGAATATATTTAGACTTCAAATAAATAAATAAATAAAATGCTATTGTTATAACTCTAAATTGAATTTTTCTGGCAAAAAATAGCCTACCTGCTTGACTTGTCTTATGATTAACAGCAGATGACTGAAACAGCTTGCATATACAGTTAATCTGCTCCAGATTTCTCTGCTATGATATAGCCCTAATGATCACTAAAAATAGACAAAGCCACAATTTATTGAGTGTGCAATTTAAGATTTTTCCCCCCTGTATGAGAAAAGGCAGTTGCCTGACCATTTAAAGCAGAGGCGGAAAAGGGATGAATAGCTAAAATCAATCATGGCAGCTCAGTCCTTTTTCTTTGCAAAATGATATGGATTGATTGGTGTAGATTGTCCTTTGAAGTAATTATTGCTTGGAATTATAATCGATAAATGTCCGCGGTGAAGGGCAAAGGGGTGGCTGTCCCAGAGCATGCATGTCTCGTGTGCCATGTTAAATCCCAGCATGCTCTGCTATGTAAACACAAACACACTGTGCACAGTGATGTTTAATTAATGGGCTATTGCTGTAATGAGAAATTGCTTAAAAACTCTCCTATCCTCATACATATTTGGATATACCTAAAATAAATAAAATCTTATCATTAACTGTAGGCTATAATTTATTTATATTTATTAAAGTTGCCTGACTCTCCTGGTGATCCTGTGTCTGTAATACTTTTAGCCACAGCCCCTCAACAAGCATGCAGATCAGGTGCTCTGACTGAAGTCAGACTGGATTAACTGCATGCTTTTTGCAGGCCAGCCACTATAGCCAAAGAGATCAGCATAACTGCCAAGCAAATGGGAGTACATTTGAAATCGGCGCCGGTAGACTTGGGCGCAGGATACAGCGGTGTATGGCTGATCCTGCTTCTGCACAAGTCCGGGCCGTTTTAACCTCCTTGGCGGTAACCTCAAACGTAGTTCGTGGTAAGCTGCGCAGGAGGTTTTCTCCGGCCCTGCTGGGCCGATTTGTCTAATTTTTTTTTGCTGAACGCAGCTAGCACTTTGCTGGCTGCGTCAGCACACCGATCGCCGCCGCCCCGCGCTCGATCGCCGCTATCCGTCGCGCCGTGCGGCCCCCCCCAGACCCTGTGCGCTGCCTGGCCAATCAGTGCCAGGCAGCGCTGAGGGTTGGCCCGGGACTCCCAATGACGTCCCGACGTCGGTGACGTCATCCCGCCCCGTCGCCATGGCGACGGGGGAAGCCCTCCAGGAAATCCCGTTGTTTGAACGGGATTTCCTGATCGGAGATTGCCGAAGGCGATCGAAGCGGGCGGGGGGATGCCACTGAGCAGCGGCTATCATGTAGCGAGCCCTGGGCTCGCTACATGATATAATAAAAAAAAAAACTGCTCCGCTCCCTCCTGGTGGATTTTTTCATACCGCCAGGAGGGTTAATTACTATTCCCCCTCCAGGCCGCCATAGATAGTGGGGGAATGAAATAATTCAGCTTCCAGCAATTGCTGGAGGCCGAATTATTGTGTTTTTTAGGCAACTTCGGCTCTTCTGACGGAGCCGACGTTACTCACTGAGCGCCGCTATAGACTGATTCCCATTACAGTCTATGGCGGCGCTGGCTGCGTCCAAATCTAGCTGCGCTGAAAAGCACTGCTCCAAGCAAATGGTATTGTTTAAAAGGAAACATCCATATGCCTCTCAGTTTAGGTTCCCTTTAAAGAATATCTGCGGTGAATGTACAGCACATTCAAATAAACATATTACTGTTTCCCCCATTATTCCCCCTCTTCATTTCTCCTATTTTCGCTGCTCCCTGCTGCCAATAAATAACTTAATTAATAAAATATAATCAGGGATGACTCATCAGATGACGTGCAGCAGGGGGAGGGAGGAACAGCTGCTAGACTGTCTGCCTCTTCCTGCAGCACAATATTCGTCTAACTAGACGAATAATTAGAAAGGAGCAGGAGAGAGACAGCACAGCTGTTTCTACATGAGACAGGGAAAAAAAGATTAGTACTTATGAAAGGAACATATCTATTCATTTAAATTGCATTTTAAAAAAGGGCCACAGAATTAAGGCTCCATTCCAAGAAAGACGTTTATTTTTGTTTTGCTTAGTGTAATACCGGGTTAGAACTTCTTTTGGATTTTTTTATGTTGCCATGGGACCTTATTTTAAGAAATTCCATCATTTCCTGCACAGACAGGAAGTGGAAAAATTTACATCAAATAAAATATTTTTGTAACATGGTAAAGAGTTACTATTCTAGATAAGTTTTTATTACTGTACAACATATTTTTTTCCTGAGACTACCATTTATCTATTAAATCAGAAAACGTTCCTGAGAGTTCCAAAGACAAGAAATGGTGACACAGCCATATTATAAGGCAATACAGCGCAACCAGGTCTATGCCCTCACCTTTCTCTCTTGTGTAGTTTAGCAATATGGTATGGGCAACGCCTATTCCACAGCATGCTGGACAGTGCTGTTGATTAGCAGTTGAGGCACACACACCACACACACATGCACGCACGCACACGTATCTACCCGGTACTTAAAATCTTGAGATGGGATAATGCTCATAAGGGGGTATTTGGCAATCAACCATTTGTAGAGGGGTATATGCCTTAATAACATTAAGCCACACTGGTCTAAGAGCCCCTCACCAAACCCCTAAGTGAATCACCAACACCAAAAGTCAATTGTGCCAGCTTGAGATGATTTAAGAGCAACAGATTCAGTTCAAGGATTGAGTGTGAGTGGAGAGATCTGTCAAAATTAGTTAAAGGAATACTATCGATTCACATATTCTTTTTCAATTGACACAGTAATTGTTTGGGAAGTGCTGCTAAGTACTGGTGTATACATTTTAGTAGCAACCTCTTTGTTTACTGTTATCAAAATACTTTCAAACTTTACTGACGCCAGACTGAGTCATGAGGAGAGGGGAAATTCCCCTCACACTTGATCAGTTAACTCTATGTGTAACTCTGTGTGTGACAGAGAGAAAGCTCCCAACAGCTGCAGCTTCTGTGTCCTGTGTTTCTGACTGACGTGTCTGAAGAGAGCAGAGGAAATGTAACTAATTGTCACAGCTTTTCATACTGTTTTTGCTTTCTGAGTTTGATATTGGCTTTCTGTAGTCTGATATGCAACTCTGGCTGTGCATTGAAGCAGACACCTCTTCTACAATTGATTTGTCCCAATATAGATAAATCCTACCCTCAATAAATTAAAGCTTTTGCCTCTGATATTTAACATGAAAAGTAGGAAAATGTTTACACAGCTACTTAGACATTATTTGTACATTGTCATTTTAGAACGCTTGGGTATTGATAGTGTTCCTTTAAACAAGACTGCATGCCCCATACTGTAGCAAGCCTTACTTACAAAAAAAAACAGCGAAAGCTATGCCACCAAGCGTAGATTATAATCACAATGCTATTGAGCATGTCATAACTGGGCAGTATATCCCCAGCAGGATGGAACTGTCTCTATAGAAATGGTTTATAGGGAGTAGAGTTTTGGCCCTCTGAACTGGACACATTGTACAAATGGATGGGGTCAGTAAGACACCATTACAAATATATTTTACAATATATCCTTTAAATTAAAAAATGTCTGTACCTATGCAAATAAATACATGTATCAACATGCCCAAAAACATACCAAAAACTAAACTGGACCCCCTGACCAGATACAGACATCTGTCTGTTGTTTCATTGTGCCTCTTTTGATATGCTGGCTGAACAGTTTATTGAACAGGAAGAGCCAAGATTTGAACCCTCATCTGCTGTGTCAGAGGCAGAGCCTTTAAAGAGACTCTGTAACAACATTTTCAGCCTTATTTCTTCTATCCTATAAGTTCCCATACCTGTTCTAATGTGGTCTGGATTACTGCAGCCTTTTCTAGTTGCACTGTCTATGTAATATATCAAATCTTTTCTTTGTCAAGCTTTGTCGATCCAGGGAGGAATGGGCTGCCTTTGTTGTAATGAATACAAGTTATGCACGCACCTTGCACGCCTCCTGCAGGCTCAGTTTCAGCTTGTCTGTGATGCAGTTTGTGAGGCTGAGGGGGAGGGAACTGCCTGTCACATGCTGAGAAACTGTGACTAATCCCAGACTGGAGTGCAGAAACTTGGTGTGTGTGTGTGTGTGTGTGTGTGTGTGTGTGTGTGTGTGTGTGTGTGTGTGTGTGTGTGTACACATACATCACTTCCTGGTCAGCAGCCATGTTTTTTGTTTGTAAACACTGCCTAAAACTGGCAATTAAAAGCCAGGATGGCGGCAGTAACGGCAAAGAGGGACCAAGGAGATCACAGTGACTTGATTGGTATGTTTTTTTATTGTACAGAGCGGACAGTACAGATTCTCTTTAAAGAGAGTCTGAAGCGAGAATAAATCTCGCTTCAGACCTCATAGTTAGCAGGGGCATGTGTGCCCCTGCTAAACCGCCGCTAAACGGGGGTTCCTCACCTCACAAATCCCCTCGGTGCAGCGGGGGAGCGCTTCCTGGTTGGGGCAGAGCTAACCGCCGCAGCCCTGCCCCACGCGCGTCTGTCAGCGCGTATCTCCGCCTCTCCCCCGCCCCTCTCAGTCTTCCTTCACTGAGAGGGGCGGGGGAGAGGCGGCGATGCGCCGCTGATAGACGCGACTGGAGGCAGGGCTGCAGCCGTTAGCCCTGCCTCCATGAGCGACCAAGTCTGCGACCAAGTGTTGCAGGGGGGGGTTTGGGGGTGAAGGGACCCCCGTTTAGCGGCGCGATAGCGGCGGTTTAGCAGGGGCACACATGCCCCTGCTAACTATGAGCTCTGAAGCGAGATTTATTCTCGCTTCAGAGTCTCTTTAACTAATATACTATCCAGCTAGGAGGGGACATCAGCAGACCAGTGTGTCTGAACATTCTAAGTAGGAGGTCCAGTTTCATGCAATTTTGGGGGAAAGCTATAGAAAATGCATAAGCAGAGTTTCCTTGATTTTTAGGAAAGGGCAGGTTTTGAACTACTACAACGTTGGCATTGACTCACATTAGACAAGGCAAGACAACATTTATATCGCGCTTTTCTCCTGGTAGACTCAAAGTGGAAGAGCTGCAGCCACTAGGATGCCCTCTATAGGCAATAGCAGTGTTAGGGAGACTTGCCTAAGGTTCCTACTGAATAGGTTGCACAAAAATCAATGTTTTGCAAAAGTTGGCAATTCCAAACCAGAAATGATCTCCTTCCTCATATATCTCTAATTTAAAAGCTACCTTGAGAAGCTTGGGCAACATGGGACCTTTCAAATTCGTAAGGTTGTTAAAACCATTTAATTGAATATAGAGTAAAAAACAAAAACACAAAACATATTTGCATTCATACTTGGTGGGGGAGGGGAGGGGTTAAGCAACACAAATACATGCAGGCAGCATTGAAGAGTTATTCCTTTGAACCCAACACATGATCATAGGTTTCCCAAGAAGGACCCCAACCTCCACTGACCAGGATGAAATGCCTTTATCTCTCTTGCTATTTCGCTTCTTCATAGAATACAATGACCTGCATTGGTCATGACTTCAAACAGCAGAATGCCAGGAAATTAGTCTCTCTTTATCAGAATGAAAGTGTCCTGCTTAAATTTGCTTCGATTCGGTCAGTAATTCTTGAAATGATAATGGACTCCGGCTTTGGCTCATGAATGCAAATATATTAAAGGCCTTGATCCAGGAATGTAATAGCACCAATATAATTTTAAATGCTACTAAATAATAAAGGCAAGCAACAGAGTACTTTTAGACTGAAAAATGGAATAAAAATGAACTGGATTTTCAGTAATGCAGAGAATTTTGACTTAAATATGGGCTGGCAGTTAATTATATATAGTGCTTAAATTGGTAATTAAAATAACCTTGTTGAAGATAGCGGCGCTGATATATATTTGCAGAGGAAGATGAACTACGTCGTAGGAATAAAAAAAAATATATACATATATTTCATCTTGTGAAATTTTCTCTTTTTCTCTTTCTATTCAGAATTACATGAGATTCCATTAAGAGTTCTGTCAATTAATCACTCGCACAGAAATCTAGAGAGAGAACCACAACTTGGAAAAATCCCCTTTTTTAATTTGCAATAATCAGTTAGAAGGACTATGAGGGAAAAAAAATACATGTCCTTATTCTAGGTAAAACATGAGCCTTTTTAACATCAAATGAAGCTTTTTACAGCAAAAAAAATCCTGTTTTAATATCACAGTCACCTGACTTGAAGGAGGTTAAATCCCAAAACTTGTGTTTTTGTTTTGGATAATATTAAAAAGCGTTACAGCTTTTTATTTCTGTCAGTATGAGGAGAATTGTTGTCACATCCTGTGCAGATATGAAGTGGTGAAATCTCTTTAAAGAGGAACTGAAGAGAGAGGTATATGAAGCTGCCATGTTTATTTCCTTTTAAGCAATACCAGTTGCCTGGCAACCCTGCTGATCCTCTGCCTCTAATAGTATTAGCCATAGCCCCTGAACAAGCATGCAGCAGATCAGGTGTTTCAGACTTTAAAGTCAGATCTGAGTCTGACTAGACCAGCTGCATGCTTGTTTCTGGTGTTATTCAGATACTACTGCAGAGAAATAGACCAGCAGGGCTGCCAGGCAACTGGTATTGATTAAAAGGAAATAAATATGGCAGCCTCTGTATACCTTTCTCTTTAAAGAGACCCTAAGCACTAGTTAAAAATGAAATAATTACTTACCTAGGGCCTCCTCCAGCCCACCGTAGGCCGCAAGGTCCCCCGGGGTCGTCCTTGTTCCTCTCCCGGACCTGGCTGGCAGCTCCGTTATGGGACGACTTCGGCCTGAAGTCGTCAGGCCTGCTTCCTGATTTGCTGAAATGCGTAATCACGCTGGTCGGCTACGTGCCATCACGACGGCCATCGTGAGAGTCCTGCGCATGTGCGGTTCAATATTAGAAAATATCGAATGTACAGTGCTGTGGAAGATCGTCGTTATATAAATACTAATTGTACTGTATGCTTCATTGTATGGGCCACATTGCACGTATATGCGACTTCTCCCCATCCATTGGTTAGCAATTTTGCATTTACCCGGTGTTCAGCGCAGTACCCCAGAACTAGCCTAAGTTAAAGGACCCATTACCACTGAACGCAAATTTGCATTGCGAAAATTCATAATAGTACTGATAGCTTCCATTGAATGCATTTTTTGTAGTTCATTACGTAAAAAAAAAAAAATCAGCTTGCTGCAGATTTTCGCACATGCTCCAGTTTTTTATGCATTGATCATCACTTACACTAGCCTCATGCAAAAATGAGCATAAAATAACACAAACACTGCATGCAGTAACATTTTATAATTTAATATCATTGTGGAAACTTAAGGAAGCATTCATATTTTTTCTTAGTTGCCTTGAACAATAATAATGTGCAGTAAATTTAAAAAAAACGATTACAGAAATATATATATATATATATATATATATATATATATATATATATATATATATATATATATATATATATTTATATATACAGTATATATATAGTTGGCACTTGAATCCATTCCTTTGTGGAAATGTCTATAAAGGGATTTTAACTCGTCACTGCTAATGGGGTTTCTGCTAGTTGCCAGAGCTTAACTTGGTGAAATCATTTTAAGAAAAGGGCATGCGAGGCACAGTTCAAATAGTGCTGGCTTCTTCCTTACAGAGAGGAGAAAAACATGTGCTTTGTACATCACTCTTATTTCTGCACATCATTCTTCCTAGAGCAATGTGGGCCAGGGGCCTAGAGCAGTGTGGGGCAGGGGCCTAGAGCAGTGTGGGGCAGGGGCCTAGAGCAGTGTGGTACAGGGGCCTAGAGCAGTGTGAGGCAGAGGCCTAGAGCAATGTGAGGCAGGGGCCTAGAGCAATGTGGGCAGAGGCCTAGAGCAATGTGGGGCAGGGGCCTAGAGCAATGTGGGGCAGGGGCCTAGAGCAATGTGGGGCAGGGGCCTAGAGCAATGTGGGGCAGGGGCCTAGAGCAATGCGGGGCAGGGGCCTAGAGCAGTGTGGGCCAGGGGCCTAGAGCAATGTGGGGCAGGGGCCTAGAGCAATGTGGGTCAGAGGCCTAGAGCGATGTGGGGCAGGGGCCTAGAGCGATGTGGGGCAGGGGCCTAGAGCAATGTGGGGCAGGGGCTTAGAGCAGTGTAGGGACAGGGGCCTAGAGCAGTGTGGGGCAGAGGTCTAGATAAATGTGAGGCAGAGGCCTATAGCAGTGTGGGCAGAGGCCTAGAGCAATGTGGGGCAGGGGCCTAGAGCAATGTGGGGCAGGGGCCTAGAGCAATGTGGGGCAGGGGCCTAGAGCAATGTGGGGCAGGGGACTAGAGCAATGTGGGGCAGGGGCCTAGAGCAGTGTGGGGCAGGGTCCTATAGCAGTGTGGGGCAGAGGCCTAGAGCAATGTGGGGGAAGGGGCCTAGAGCAATGTGGGGAAGGGGCCTAGAGCAATGTGGGGCAGGGGCCTAGAGCAATGTGGGGCAGGGGCCTAGAGCAATGTGGGGCAGGGGACTAGAGCAATGTGGGGCAGGGGCCTAGAGCAGTGTGGGGCAGGGGCCTAGAGCAGTGTGGGGCAGGGTCCTATAGCAGTGTGGGGCAGAGGCCTAGAGCAATGTGGGGGAAGGGGCCTAGAGCAATGTGGGGAAGGGGCCTAGAGCAATGTGGGGAAGGGGCCTAGAGCAATGTGGGGAAGGGGCCTAGAGCAATGTGGGGCAGGGGCCTAGAGCAATGTGGGGCAGGGGCCTAGAGCAGTGTGGGGCAGGGTCCTATAGCAGTGTGGGGCAGAGGCCTAGAGCAATGTGGGGGAAGGGGCCTAGAGCAATGTGGGGAAGGGGCCTAGAGCAATGTGGGGCAGGGGCCTAGAGCAATGTGGGGCAGGGGCCTAGAGCAATGTGGGGCAGGGGACTAGAGCAATGTGGGGCAGGGGCCTAGAGCAGTGTGGGGCAGGGGCCTAGAGCAGTGTGGGGCAGGGTCCTATAGCAGTGTGGGGCAGAGGCCTAGAGCAATGTGGGGGAAGGGGCCTAGAGCAATGTGGGGAAGGGGCCTAGAGCAATGTGGGGAAGGGGCCTAGAGCAATGTGGGGAAGGGGCCTAGAGCAATGTGGGGCAGGGGCCTAGAGCAGTGTGGGGCAGGGTCCTATAGCAGTGTGGGGCAGAGGCCTAGAGCAATGTGGGGGAAGGGGCCTAGAGCAATGTGGGGAAGGGGCCTAGAGCAATGTGGGGAAGGGGCCTAGAGCAATGTGGGGAAGGGGCTTAGAGCAATGTTGGCAATCTTTTTTTTTTAAGTATCGGGAAAAGAGTGTTGTGGTTTGTAGTATCCATTCATATAATACTTTGTTCTTTTTTTTATTTGCTGTTGACGCAGAGGAACTCGTCCTTGTGAGTAGAGCCACATCAAGCTTTCTCTGCGTACTACTGAACTGAAAGGATGTGGAGACTATTCCTGGGAAAGAATCTGATGCATGGCCTTGCCATTTTAAAGTGTTATACTTATGCATGAAATATGATCAGAATACAAAAAACAATATGCTTATAAAGACTTAAGGTTAGGTGGCCACACATAATACAATAAAATTATCAAGTTTTATGATAATTAAATAAAAACGATTGGTTGTACAGAAGAATTAAACATTTTGGGGTTTTTTTTGTTGAAAAATTGGATTGGGAGAGGTGGATTTTTCTGAATGTTTATATGAAACTTGTAAAGGGCAGATTGTTAATTTCTGCATTTATAGAACCCAGAAGTTTTTTTCTGAGTTTTCAATTATTACTTTTTTTTCATAACTGTAGAAAAATTTTACACGGGCGGGATACATTGGTCAGATTTTTTTTTAAAACGTTACAATCAATTAGAAATATTGATTATAATATGATTCAGGGGGCTTCATGGTAGGGATGGCCCTATAGTCAGGCCTTTCTCAGGCTGATCAACATCCTGTATTGGCGTCTAAACCACAGATGCAGAATGAGTTTGCAGAAGAGATGACACATCAGGTATGCACTGGCTGCATGCTAGCTGCAGGCATGCCTCAGACATTGCTGGAACTAAACTTTCTAAGACAAACAATGAGCATGTCAGCCAGACATCATTCATATACTATATAATCATTCCCATTTCCTCAGGGCTTGTTCACACTATGGGCCTGATTCACAAAGCGGTGCTAACAGTTAGCACGCTGGTGAAAAGCCCTTTATCATGCCTAAACTCAGTTTAGGCATGATAAGTTTAGGTGTGATAAGTTTAGGTGTGATAAGTTTAGGCATGATAAGTTTGAGCACCAACAGTGGATGTCTGTCTGGAGGAAAACAGGAACATACAGAATGTACAGTGCAGGGAAAGTCCTGTCCTTCTAGTCATTTCACCCAGTCTGCTTCAGTAGTAAAATGATTCAAATGATTTGGTTCAAAAATCCAGTTATTTTCAAAGATCCGATTCAAATGATCCGAATCCTTAAAAAGATCCGGACTTCCTATCACTAACCTGGAGTGGCTGCTTTGAGAGCTGCATAATGCAGCTCAATCTGACATCCAACTTCAACACCACTATGCGTTGCGTTAGGGGCACGTTATGCGACCATAACGTCCCCTAAAACGCAACGTCTTGGTGGGAAAGTAGCTTAAATCTACTTTTTAAGTTTTAACTGTTTTATTGTTTTTGCTCAATGACACATTCATTGAAATATGCCACAGCTAAAATCTATGAACTATTGACTCATTGTATCTCTTTCCTGCTCTCAGAGGCCATTTTATGCTAGGAAAGTGTTTTATAGTTGGAATTTCTTATCAGTGAGGGTCACACTGTAGTCACTTCCTGTCTGAGTCGGAACTGAGTCAGCTACTTATATACCTGATATTTAACTCTTTCAGGAAGAGAAAGAAAAAAAGGAACACAGCATAGTTATTTGTGAGCTTGGTACTGTACATACACATGTCTATCTCATCATGTCACCTCGGGGATCTTTTAAAAAGATTCAGTTCCAGGTCGAGGAGTTCACTTCCTGAATGACTGGAAAAAAAAAAGCTAATCGCCACACGAAAGCGCTTACAAAAGTGCTTAATAAAATCGGTAATCACTCTAAAATCGCTGACAAAATCACTTTGAAAAGTGCTCAGCGCTTGCACTAGCGATTTACAATGTGAACTAGGCCTTAAAGTGAATGTGAACCACATTTAAAAAAAAAATGAAGCAAATACTTACCTAAGGAGAGGGAAGGCTCTGGGTCATATAGAGGCTTCAGTCTCTTCTCTCGGTGCTCTCTATCCTGTGCGAGCCTTCCCTCTCCTTGGGTATCTGTCTCATTTTTTTAAATGCGGTTCCCATTCACTTTAACAGCAAAACCAAGCAGATCAGATGGAGATAAGGGGAAATATCAGCGTAAGCACCTGTCTGTCCACATGTAATGTGGCTTATGAAAATACTCAAAATAGATAGCAATGATTTAATACGTATTGTTATTGCTTTTTTTGGAGCGTCTGTCTCCAAACTCTAGCATGTCACCATTGGTATTGGCCCATAAATAAAATATATCAGAGCCCCTTCAGAGAAATAGCTTTCCTTGATCATGCATTTTTTTAATTACAAACAAATAATATAAATGTGTTGTGTTGCCATTAGTAAATCCCCTTGTGGTCATCCTGGGAATGTACGTGTGTCTGTATGTGACAGAAGTTATGCAGCATCGCCATTTAATTATGAGGTATTTCGCTGTGAGTCAGTGAGGTGATCTGCAGCACCAACAGAAAGAGCTGTTTGTATGATTACGTAAATGTTGTAAATGTAATTGATTTTCAGTTTGTAACCTGTTTTGTGGGACTTGAGGTAAACTCTGGAGGATTCCCTATAATTAGCTCACAGAAGCAGCTGTTCCTGGTGGAACGGGGAGGAGGGGGGGAATCAATGTCACATATCCTACTGAGCGCCTGTCAATGCACAGTTTTAACCAATGGGAGAGGACTGTTAACTAATTATTGGAGGAGATTTGGCTCTGAAAGCTAATTTTTCACAGTGCAAAATAATGAACTACATGCAAATCCCTACAAGGCATCTAAGAATATATAACCATATATACCACATAACCATAAATAACTCTGTGTTTACCTGAGGTAAATGATACAGAATGAATAAAACTACTGTTTCAGAATGTATCCAGTTTCTTTCTCAGGCAGGGAACACTTGTTATATTTGTGCACGGCAAAATGGACATTGCCGAACTGGCCACTATAGTCAATGTCCCCACTTGTTGTTCGCGTTCGTCCGTGTTTGCATTTTTTATCATGATTTTAAATCAGACATCTTTCCGCTTCTTTCCGCGCTATGTGCGCTTTTGTAATTACAAATGTATTCCGCTATATCTAAAAAATCACAAACAGGAAAAAGCTATCACAAACAGAATGATGGAAAACCAGCAAATCTTACACTGCGCATGCGTCTTGGTGACGGGAGCGTGATCGAGGACGCGTGTGGACAAGGCCGCGCAGGCTCAGTGGCCAGCATCTGGCTCTTTTCCCAGAATCGAAACTCAGCCAATGCGGGGGACCGGAGGATCGTTCCAGGACAGAGCAGGCACAGGGCGGCTGCAGGGGGCTGGTAGAAGCCCCAGGTAAGTGAAACTATCCCAAAGAGGATACTCAATCCACGAGGAGTCAGAATTCTCCACCTGCCTAATACTGTGGTTGCCTAATGGCATCCCAGGCTTGTAAGTAGTATTTGTTTCACACATTATTTCATTGCCTAGAAATATTACACTATTTGATTCCTTTTTTCTCTCCCAGTTTCTGAGGTTCGTCACCCTAATATCATTGACCAGTCACCCTACATCATTGTTATTTATTATTAGCTGTAATAATCTGCTAAAGGTTCTGAAACAAACAATTAATCTGAGTTCTATTAATCATTTCTAAGCAACTTAGAGTGCCCCCAAACCATTGATCATGTTGCTCACTTTAGTCACTGCAGAATTATAAAGAAACTATTGGACCTAAGCACGTTTAAAAACGGGCTAGGTCTGTCACTGCGCATGCGCCCACCGTGCACACACATTTTCACCACGCCTGCCCACCCGCGCACACCTGCCCGTCCGCCCCTTCGCCCGTCATCGCTCGCCGCGTGTCACTCTCCCTCAATGTCTCTGCGTCTCTGCACATGCGCAGAACCCATGTGGGACACACACAGGGACATGGGATGCAGAGACATTAGGGTTTTATTATAGAGGATAAACATATCAGATAACAGTAAAAGACTAGTAGGAGGAGAGAGGTGGATAGTACTTTGTATAAAAAGATAAGGGGTGTGAAAAAGGGCTCTAGTCAGCCTTAGAAATACACTAGATAGTTCTTGGCTGAAGTGGTTGTCAGGGCCGCCTATGCCGAGAATGTAGTGTATGTACATAGTCCTCTATGCATTGGCAAGTGATCCAGGCCAAGGCCATTGTTATGCTCTATACCTCTAGTTCTTTGTTGTGCTTTGCACCTCCTTCATAGCTATAGAATGCATCACTAGCCTCTACGCTAGCAATGGGTCTGTACAGAACTAGGGATGCTCATTCAGATTCGGCAGAAATTACATTTCCGCATTTCGGATTTCTTTGAAAATACCAAATTATCGCAACTCTGTAATTTTAGCTTAAACACAGCACTCGGGAGCATTGGAGCAATCAAACAATGCAGAGGCAACGCAGGCAGCATGGCGGTTAGCACTCTTGCCTTGCAGCACTGGATTCCCAGCTCGAATCCGTCTCTGTGTGGGTTTCCTCTGGGCACTCTGGTTTCCCCCCACATCCCAAAAATAAACAGGTAAGTTAATTGGCTTCCCCCTAAATTGGCCCTAGACTACAATACATACATAGACATGTTATGCAGGAGAACAGAGGCGCCAAGAGGATAAAAGAAAGCTAAATGAGCTTAAAACCAAAATTCTTGGTAAATAGAGGAGGTAGTGGTGGACTTACCTCCTCCAAGTAGACACACAACAACTGTAGTAAAGACAGTCAATATATTTTATTTGTGAACTCCAAATATGCAACGCGTTTCGCAGGCTTGATCCCGCTTCATCAGGCAATAACAACAGAGCAATAGCATATGTGGTCAGTAGAAGAGCCAGGCACCAGAAGTCTGTTTTGAACTGTAGCTTGGGATCGTCGAGTACCGATCCCTGTGGGTAACAATAATGGTGCATATGTATGCCCCTTTACATCAGCGGCTCAGCAGAATAACAGTAAGCAAAGCTCCCAGTGCAGGCACAGGTAACATATCTGACTACACTGCGTTGAGAGGTTTCACTACCATTGATAATGGACAGTTTGGTACCTGCATGTGAATCGTTGGAGCCACCCTTTAAAGAGGAACTCCAGTGAAAATAATGTAATAAAAAAAGCGCTTCATTTTTACAATAATTATGTATAAATGATTTAATCAGTGTTTTCCCATTGTAAAAATCTTTCCTATCCCTAATTTACATTATGGCATTTACCACATTGTGACATTTCTACTGCTGGCAGGTGATGTCAGATGCTTTTTTTGTCAGTTGGTCCCAGCTGTAAACAGCTGTTATTTCCCACAATGCAGTGCGGTTCACAGACAGGAAACTGTCAGGACCCTGGTCCTGACATCACATTGTGGGCGGGGTTTCACCACAATATCAGCCATACAGAGCCCCCTGATGATCCATTTGTGAAAAGGAAAAGATTTCTCATGGGAAAGGGGGTATCAGCTACTGATTGGAATGAAGTTCAATTCTTGGTCACAGTGTCTCTTTAAGCTTATCAACAAGCTGTCAGGGATGCTTTTGTACTTAATAGAGTAGAATGGAGACCTTCGGATGATGCTTCTTACAGAGTAACATAATATGCAATAGAATATCTCACTATTAACATTACAAGTGCCTATTACTACCATTAGAATATCCCAAGTTAATATTTAATATTTATGCCTTGGCATTGACTGGAACATGCACAGAAACAACATCAACAACACAAGTGTAACATGATCTTTATGTATCTTTCCTACAGCTTAATAAACAAGAGTGTGTGTTGTAAAAGCTTTATACAACTAGCCAGGATATGCATTTTTAAACAAAATAAGAACAGAAATTAGAGCTCATTAATAATTAATACGGCCTAGTTAATGTACAATGGAAAACTTAAAGTCTTAGGAGAACGAAAATGTACTATTCATCATAATACTATCACCAATTACCCCCCCCCTATTTATATTTCACCTTTAACCCTTTCCTATCCACTGTTAGACCTGGTGTGACGACGGATTATTCCCATCCTCTGACAAGGAACATAATGGCTGCCACTAGAGGTGCTGTAGTTATAAATAATCCAACACGGATTAGCCCCTTCAGATCAAAGTGTCGGACCAAGTCCAAAACTTTGATCACCACCTGCACCATGTGATATACTGTAAAGTGGGGGCATTTGGGCTGCCTGCCTCGCTGCTATATCTAGTCCAGCATGGCGTCAGGCTACTCGGATCAAAGTGTCGGCCTAAGTCTGACCCTTTCACCCCCTTCGCTCCATGCTGCACTGGGTAATCACTGGCTGATAGATGGGTCACCTCTTTGCACTAGTGCCAGGTGGTAGGCACCCCACCAGCATGCACTGCAGAGGCAGATTACCCACATCCCCCTTGCACAACGGATGTAAAACTAAGTGCAGGGTGGGGGGTCCATAAGTTTTCTCCAAGGTGGTATGTTCACACCATAGCAATAAAATGCCTTTTAAGCCACCATCAAACAAGAAAAGAATTTTTGATAGTACTTTATCACCTACCTTTCAGCACTCTTTCCGGTGCAGAGTGCTGAAACATTATTTTAAACAGAAGATGAAAAAGTTTTATCCTAGGAGGTAACTTAGGAGAAAAGGGGATTTTGAATATGGACATTGGTGTCTTGGCCATACATAGGTCGATAATGGCTCAGTTAAGCAGACGACACACCATTCCCTAATTGGAAGTCAATGAGGTGGTAGTGACCGATCTACCACCTTGCCCATCGTGAGTTCAAGCAAATTTCAGCAGGAAACTGATTGAGAATAGATTGCCTCACTGTTTCTGCTAGCCTTCAATGGAGAACACAACATGGCCATTGTATCTCCTGCCGTTACTTTCCCTGCTTGATGAACATTTACCACCATGCTAGACTATCCTCAGACTGTCTGAAATCAACGTCAGAAGTGTTTCAAAGTGATATTTTGCGATTAATAGACAACTGGCAGATTCAATCAAGATTATCCGGACATATCAACAGATGTATGGCCCCTTCTAGTCCAGTCATGGGCATACTGTGGTAACTGCAGCTGACGCAAGGATGAGTACAGTTTAAAGGATATCTGAAGTGAGAGGTATATGAAGGCTTCCACATTTTCTTTTTAAACAATGCCAGATGCTTGGCAGTCCTGCTGCTCTTTTTGGCATCAGTAGTGTTTGATTCACAAACCTGAAACAGAATGTGGCTAGTGCAGTCAGAGCACCTGATCTGCCTGCTTGTATTGGGTCTATGGCTAGAAGTGTAAGACGTAGAGGATCAGCAGGACAGCCAGGCAATGTGCATTTTTAAAAGGAAATAAATACAGTATGTCAGTCTTCATATACCTCTCACCTTAGATATCTTAATGCTGGGTACACACGAGTTACAAATGTCTCTCAGAGACGAGAGACAAAAAAAAAAAGTCAGCGACAGTTCGTCGCCAGGTCCCTCTGTGCAACAGCCGTACGCACGGCGCACAGAGGGACAGAGATGCGGCGGAAGCTGTCGCAGAAGGTTCCCCCCCCCCCCCGCCGGAAGCTCCATACACTGTGTATGGGGTTGCTGGCACTGGTCCGCATACACACGCGGTACGTGTGGTGGACTAGCGACAGTTGCGGACACAGCTGTTGCCGGCGATTGGCCACGCCAATCGCCTGGCGACAGCTCTGAGTAGCGACGGTTCGGGGTGCGTGCCTCATACACACGGGCGACAGTTGTATAAGATACAGACACCAGGAAATAGTGTGCCTGTTAGAAATGCAGGCTGTTACTTTGAATGTTTAATGCTTAATTCAATTGTAAAATGCAGTCCTTAAAGGACACCCGAGGCGAAAATAAACAAATGAAATGATTGTATCTATTTTCCATCTCCTAAAAATAACTTTTGAAGATATTCCTCAGTTTTATTTTATGTTTAAATCTACATTTTAAGTTTTAACTGTTTTACTGTTTTTGCTCAATGACACATTCATTGAAGTATGCCAGAGCTAAAATCTACAAACTATTGACCTTTATCTCTTTCCTCAAAAGCCATTTTCTGCTAGGAAAGTGTTTTATAGTTGGAAAATCTTATCAGTGAGGGTCACACTGTTGTCACTTCCTGGCAGGGACTGAGTCTGCCACTTCCAAACCTGATATTTAACTCTATTTAACTAACAGGATATAAGCCAGACAAAGGCTGCAAGGCCGAAAGCTTGCTTATTTTATTCATTTTTAGTTAGCCAATAAATGGTATCATCCTGATTTAAAACTTCTTGCTTTAACTCTTTCAGGCAGAGAAAGAAAAAAGAAAAGAAAAAAAGGAACACAGCATAGTTATTTGTGTGCTAGGCACTGTACATACCTATGTCTATCCCATCAAGTCACCTCGGGTATCCTTTAACTCTCTGAAGCAAAATGAATAAATGCTGGTATAACAGACATGAGTCCTGCATACATATATTCAGGTGCCGGGGCAGAAAATCAAATACAGTCAGTTGAGAGATTCTCAAACTGTCCCTCAAGAAACTGCAGGAATAGTAAAGAATGGCAATAGACAATCCACTGCTCAGATCTTCCAAGATGTCTGCTCCCCCAGGAATACTCATTGCAATTCTGGGAAGCATTAAATATGTAAAATCTTGCGTAATTGAAATTAATGTATGGGCTATAAATAGAAAATCAGAATACAAGTGATATCACAATCAATACTTAGTATATTAGGCAGCAGAGACGTAGGGATGTGATCCCTGCTCATGCATGCACGGAGGTAGAGAATACAATCCTTTCTTATGTACAGGAAAATAACAGAGCTGTATCATGACCATATTGTCTTGTGTGTGACTGCAGGCTGAATTACTTACGCAATTCCTATTTTTTTTTTTTTTAACAGATAGTAACGTTCAAAAATCAAGACAGTTGAAAAAAAAAAACATGCTTTTAAATTTTACTTAAAGACTAGAGAGTACCTAAGCAGCTCGGGGCAACCCAAAACCACTAGGAAAGTGTAGGGGACTAAAAGAGACTGAAAAGCCCTCCTACTAAAAAGCAGTGCTTAGTGTGGTTACCCTTCTTAAAACAGAAGGTATTTGTGATAATTTAGCTTTAAAGAGAACCCGAGGTGGGTTTGAAGAATGTTATCTGCATACAGAGGCTGGATCTGCCTATACAGCCCAGCCTCTGTTGCTATCCCAAACCCCTCTAAGGTCCTCCTGCACTCTGCAATCCCTCATAAATCACAGCCACGCTGCTGACAAACAGCTTGTCAGAGCTGGCTGTGTTTATCTCTATAGTGTCAGTCTGCTGCTCTCCCCGCCTCCTGCAGAACTCCAGTCCCCGCCTGTATCCCTTCCCTCCCTGCTGATTGGAGGGAAGGGACGGGGCAGGGACCGGAGCTATGCAGGAGGCGGGGGAGCAGCTGAGACTGACACTACAGATGTAAACACAGCCTCACAGCACGGCTGTGATTTATGAGGGATTGCAGAGTGCAGAGGGACCTTAGGGGGGTTTGGGATAGCAACAGAGGCTGGGCTGTATAGCCAGATCCAGCCTCTGTATGCAGATAACATTCTTTAAACACACCTCGGGTTCTCTTTAAGTGTGTAGCTGTGGTTACCCACAATGCACCTCTGATGAATATGCAAATGATCTGTAATTGCCCCTAAAGCCAGGCTTACATCCAGAACCGCTGATGTAGAGCAAGCCTATAGCTAATACATTTTACAGAGCCACATCAACCCAGCATGCAGACCGCCACACTTAGCATTGCTTTTTAGTAGGAGGGCTTTTAGTCCCCT